>NW_026608550.1:0-63489 GCF_029499605.1 Hyla sarda | reverse complement strand
AGCTCCATAGTCACATACACAGCAAAGGAGAGATGTTGTTTACACCTAGTGATGTCAGTGGTATTGAGTGACATCACAGCACAGTGCTAAGGCTCCTGGGCCTGGACACAGCAGCGGCTGCAATATCTCAACGGAGAATACGTTTATATATATGTGTGTGTGTGCGCGTATATATATATATATATATATATATATATATATTATATATATATATATATTTCTCCGCCGAAATCACTTTTAAACCCATTTCCACCTTTTTTTCCCTTCTCTTCCTCTTACTTTTTTTTCACGTTTTTTTTACGTTTTTCTCCTTTTCGCCTCTTTTCTGGGCGTATTATTCTTCTTTTTCTTCTTTTTTTTCGTCTAATGCATACCCCATCAGTGCAGCAATGCTTATTCAATACCGCCAGCAGATGGAGACACTGGGGGATAATTTTCTAAGGATTTATACTGATTTTTCCTGTCTGAATTTGTCGCACAGAAAGTTGCAGGCCAAATATGTGTGACATTTCTGCGACTTTAGCTTCTAGAGCATTTTTACAACATTATACATAGGTGCTGAATACATAAAAAGCGACTGTTCAGCGACAGACAAGTCGCATCGGCTGAAAGTAGGCCAGAATGTCAGTCCATGTTGGAGCAGGTTTAGATACAGTCTAAAGTATAGATCTCAAAGTCTGTGCACAGAATTTAGCAAGGGCCTCGCACCTTCTGATGCATCAGGTAGGTGCACAATAGCATAGCCTAACCCTCTGTACTTTGGTCTATATTGATGCGGGACATAGACAGCCAGCTGATGACCAATCCATTAGTGCAATGGATGGCTGGAAGCATTTGTCTTTGCCTTTGCAATACCACAGAAGCAATGCATGGTCAATGTACAGCAATGACACACCTGTGTGAACAGCCAGGAGACCCCCCCCCCCCATGTTATGTTACATAGTTACATAGTTAGTACGGTCGAAAAAAGACATATGTCCATCACGGTTCAACCAGGGAATTAAGGGGTAGGGGTGTGGCGCGATATTGGGGAAGGGATGAGATTTTATATTTCTTCATAAGCATTAATCTTATTTTGTCAATTAGGAACATTCAGCACCCACCCGCTATCAAGGCAGCTGCCTATCATGTCATGCCCTACCTGCACAGGTGTGCTGGCTACTCAAATGATCCAATTAAGGAGGCCATTTAGTCAGCAGCAGCAGAAGTCCTGTGCCTGGACGCTCCAACAGGGGCCAGACACAAGCAGAAGCAGAAGCAGCAGAAGCAGCAGCAGCACCACCTTTTGTTTTTTGGCTGCAGCAGCAGCAAGGCCCACAGGGCTGGCTAGCTGGCTAGCCAGCAAGCAGGTAGCAATGAAAGTAGGAATCTTTCTTTTTAACCCTGTAAGGGGGTGGTGCACTGTACCCGAAGATACTGCCATATCGGGTCAATGCATAGGGCGACGGAAGCAAGCTTCGAAATCGGCCCCCGTTCTCAAAAATCCATTTAATATATGGTCCCCAGATAGGGGACGTATCAGATATTAAACTGATAAGAACAGATACTACACTTGATCTTAGCCAAAAGGCCGAGAAGCGATAACCGTGAAAGGGGCGGGCCCAACAAGGTCCCCTTCATGGGCACTATCACTGCTTGCTGTCAGGGAGGCTGCCAGACAATTTTCCATGCACACTCTGGGCTGGGGGGCAGTCAACCACCAGTACACACAGCAGAACCTAAACCCATACCATTATTGCTAAGCAGCAAGACAGGGGCCCATTGCACTCCCACGGGGCCTTTTTAAATGCAATCCATAACCCGGATTTGCCAGGAACCCTTCTTACTCCTCCTACTTGCATGTGACACTGGGCTTAGGATCTGCATAGGAAACACACACACAAGCACACACCTACCTTTGTTGCCTGCAGATGCCTCCTTGGCTGTCCCCAAACGGTATCAAACCAACACCCACGGGAAGCTGTAAGCATAGAGGACATGCCTGCACCCCATTGGACTTACCTGTGTGGGTTAAATCCGGGTTATTTGACAACCTATGGCGGTGATGGTTCTGCTCAGGCAGAGCAGTGCTGATGCTCCTCATAAAGCTGTCGCTGCTGTGAAGGTTCTAGGTGACATCACAAATCCCTATGGTTACATACACAACAAAGCTGGGTTGTTGTTGTTTACACTCTGCAAGGCCTGTGGAAGTGAGTGACATCATAGCACTGTAGTTCTGAGGGTTCTAGATGGATGCAACAATCTCCTGTTGCTTCTATGAAGGCCATAATAGACGACATCACCAAACAGCTCCATAGTCACATACACAGCAAAGGAGAGATGTTGTTTACACCTAGTGATGTCAGTGGTATTGAGTGACATCACAGCACAGTGCTAAGGCTCCTGGGCCTGGACACAGCAGCGGCTGCAATATCTCAACGGAGAATACGTTTATATATATGTGTGTGTGTGCGCGTATATATATATATATATATATATATATATATATATATATATTTCTCCGCCGAAATCACTTTTAAACCCATTTCCACCTTTTTTTCCCTTCTCTTCCTCTTACTTTTTTTTCACGTTTTTTTACGTTTTTCTCCTTTTCGCCTCTTTTCTGGGCGTATTATTCTTCTTTTTCTTCTTTTTTTTCGTCTAATGCATACCCCATCAGTGCAGCAATGCTTATTCAATACCGCCAGCAGATGGAGACACTGGGGGATAATTTTCTAAGGATTTATACTGATTTTTCCTGTCTGAATTTGTCGCACAGAAAGTTGCAGGCCAAATATGTGTGACATTTCTGCGACTTTAGCTTCTAGAGCATTTTTACAACATTATACATAGGTGCTGAATACATAAAAAGCGACTGTTCAGCGACAGACAAGTCGCATCGGCTGAAAGTAGGCCAGAATGTCAGTCCATGTTGGAGCAGGTTTAGATACAGTCTAAAGTATAGATCTCAAAGTCTGTGCACAGAATTTAGCAAGGGCCTCGCACCTTCTGATGCATCAGGTAGGTGCACAATAGCATAGCCTAACCCTCTGTACTTTGGTCTATATTGATGCGGGACATAGACAGCCAGCTGATGACCAATCCATTAGTGCAATGGATGGCTGGAAGCATTTGTCTTTGCCTTTGCAATACCACAGAAGCAATGCATGGTCAATGTACAGCAATGACACACCTGTGTGAACAGCCAGGAGACCCCCCCCCCCCATGTTATGTTACATAGTTACATAGTTAGTATGGTCGAAAAAAGACATATGTCCATCACGTTCAACCAGGGAATTAAGGGGTAGGGGTGTGGCGCGATATTGGGGAAGGGATGAGATTTTATATTTCTTCATAAGCATTAATCTTATTTTGTCAATTAGGAACATTCAGCACCCACCCGCTATCAAGGCAGCTGCCTATCATGTCATGCCCTACCTGCACAGGTGTGCTGGCTACTCAAATGATCCAATTAAGGAGGCCATTTAGTCAGCAGCAGCAGAAGTCCTGTGCCTGGACGCTCCAACAGGGGCCAGACACAAGCAGAAGCAGAAGCAGCAGAAGCAGCAGCAGCACCACCTTTTGTTTTTTGGCTGCAGCAGCAGCAAGGCCCACAGGGCTGGCTAGCTGGCTAGCCAGCAAGCAGGTAGCAATGAAAGTAGGAATCTTTCTTTTTAACCCTGTAAGGGGGTGGTGCACTGTACCCGAAGATACTGCCATATCGGGTCAATGCATAGGGCGACGGAAGCAAGCTTCGAAATCGGCCCCCGTTCTCAAAAATCCATTTAATATATGGTCCCCAGATAGGGGACGTATCAGATATTAAACTGATAAGAACAGATACTACACTTGATCTTAGCCAAAAGGCCGAGAAGCGATAACCGTGAAAGGGGCGGGCCCAACAAGGTCCCCTTCATGGGCACTATCACTGCTTGCTGTCAGGGAGGCTGCCAGACAATTTTCCATGCACACTCTGGGCTGGGGGGCAGTCAACCACCAGTACACACAGCAGAACCTAAACCCATACCATTATTGCTAAGCAGCAAGACAGGGGCCCATTGCACTCCCACGGGGCCTTTTTAAATGCAATCCATAACCCGGATTTGCCAGGAACCCTTCTTACTCCTCCTACTTGCATGTGACACTGGGCTTAGGATCTGCATAGGAAACACACACACAAGCACACACCTACCTTTGTTGCCTGCAGATGCCTCCTTGGCTGTCCCCAAACGGTATCAAACCAACACCCACGGGAAGCTGTAAGCATAGAGGACATGCCTGCACCCCATTGGACTTACCTGTGTGGGTTAAATCCGGGTTATTTGACAACCTATGGCGGTGATGGTTCTGCTCAGGCAGAGCAGTGCTGATGCTCCTCATAAAGCTGTCGCTGCTGTGAAGGTTCTAGGTGACATCACAAATCCCTATGGTTACATACACAACAAAGCTGGGTTGTTGTTGTTTACACTCTGCAAGGCCTGTGGAAGTGAGTGACATCATAGCACTGTAGTTCTGAGGGTTCTAGATGGATGCAACAATCTCCTGTTGCTTCTATGAAGGCCATAATAGACGACATCACCAAACAGCTCCATAGTCACATACACAGCAAAGGAGAGATGTTGTTTACACCTAGTGATGTCAGTGGTATTGAGTGACATCACAGCACAGTGCTAAGGCTCCTGGGCCTGGACACAGCAGCGGCTGCAATATCTCAACGGAGAATACGTTTATATATATGTGTGTGTGTGCGCGTATATATATATATATATATATATATATATATATATATATATATTTCTCCGCCGAAATCACTTTTAAACCCATTTCCACCTTTTTTTCCCTTCTCTTCCTCTTACTTTTTTTTCACGTTTTTTTACGTTTTTCTCCTTTTCGCCTCTTTTCTGGGCGTATTATTCTTCTTTTTCTTCTTTTTTTTCGTCTAATGCATACCCCATCAGTGCAGCAATGCTTATTCAATACCGCCAGCAGATGGAGACACTGGGGGATAATTTTCTAAGGATTTATACTGATTTTTCCTGTCTGAATTTGTCGCACAGAAAGTTGCAGGCCAAATATGTGTGACATTTCTGCGACTTTAGCTTCTAGAGCATTTTTACAACATTATACATAGGTGCTGAATACATAAAAAGCGACTGTTCAGCGACAGACAAGTCGCATCGGCTGAAAGTAGGCCAGAATGTCAGTCCATGTTGGAGCAGGTTTAGATACAGTCTAAAGTATAGATCTCAAAGTCTGTGCACAGAATTTAGCAAGGGCCTCGCACCTTCTGATGCATCAGGTAGGTGCACAATAGCATAGCCTAACCCTCTGTACTTTGGTCTATATTGATGCGGGACATAGACAGCCAGCTGATGACCAATCCATTAGTGCAATGGATGGCTGGAAGCATTTGTCTTTGCCTTTGCAATACCACAGAAGCAATGCATGGTCAATGTACAGCAATGACACACCTGTGTGAACAGCCAGGAGACCCCCCCCCCCCATGTTATGTTACATAGTTACATAGTTAGTACGGTCGAAAAAAGACATATGTCCATCACGTTCAACCAGGGAATTAAGGGGTAGGGGTGTGGCGCGATATTGGGGAAGGGATGAGATTTTATATTTCTTCATAAGCATTAATCTTATTTTGTCAATTAGGAACATTCAGCACCCACCCGCTATCAAGGCAGCTGCCTATCATGTCATGCCCTACCTGCACAGGTGTGCTGGCTACTCAAATGATCCAATTAAGGAGGCCATTTAGTCAGCAGCAGCAGAAGTCCTGTGCCTGGACGCTCCAACAGGGGCCAGACACAAGCAGAAGCAGAAGCAGCAGAAGCAGCAGCAGCACCACCTTTTGTTTTTTGGCTGCAGCAGCAGCAAGGCCCACAGGGCTGGCTAGCTGGCTAGCCAGCAAGCAGGTAGCAATGAAAGTAGGAATCTTTCTTTTTAACCCTGTAAGGGGGTGGTGCACTGTACCCGAAGATACTGCCATATCGGGTCAATGCATAGGGCGACGGAAGCAAGCTTCGAAATCGGCCCCCGTTCTCAAAAATCCATTTAATATATGGTCCCCAGATAGGGGACGTATCAGATATTAAACTGATAAGAACAGATACTACACTTGATCTTAGCCAAAAGGCCGAGAAGCGATAACCGTGAAAGGGGCGGGCCCAACAAGGTCCCCTTCATGGGCACTATCACTGCTTGCTGTCAGGGAGGCTGCCAGACAATTTTCCATGCACACTCTGGGCTGGGGGGCAGTCAACCACCAGTACACACAGCAGAACCTAAACCCATACCATTATTGCTAAGCAGCAAGACAGGGGCCCATTGCACTCCCACGGGGCCTTTTTAAATGCAATCCATAACCCGGATTTGCCAGGAACCCTTCTTACTCCTCCTACTTGCATGTGACACTGGGCTTAGGATCTGCATAGGAAACACACACACAAGCACACACCTACCTTTGTTGCCTGCAGATGCCTCCTTGGCTGTCCCCAAACGGTATCAAACCAACACCCACGGGAAGCTGTAAGCATAGAGGACATGCCTGCACCCCATTGGACTTACCTGTGTGGGTTAAATCCGGGTTATTTGACAACCTATGGCGGTGATGGTTCTGCTCAGGCAGAGCAGTGCTGATGCTCCTCATAAAGCTGTCGCTGCTGTGAAGGTTCTAGGTGACATCACAAATCCCTATGGTTACATACACAACAAAGCTGGGTTGTTGTTGTTTACACTCTGCAAGGCCTGTGGAAGTGAGTGACATCATAGCACTGTAGTTCTGAGGGTTCTAGATGGATGCAACAATCTCCTGTTGCTTCTATGAAGGCCATAATAGACGACATCACCAAACAGCTCCATAGTCACATACACAGCAAAGGAGAGATGTTGTTTACACCTAGTGATGTCAGTGGTATTGAGTGACATCACAGCACAGTGCTAAGGCTCCTGGGCCTGGACACAGCAGCGGCTGCAATATCTCAACGGAGAATACGTTTATATATATGTGTGTGTGTGCGCGTATATATATATATATATATATATATATATATATATATATATATTCTCCGCCGAAATCACTTTTAAACCCATTTCCACCTTTTTTTCCCTTCTCTTCCTCTTACTTTTTTTTCACGTTTTTTTACGTTTTTCTCCTTTTCGCCTCTTTTCTGGGCGTATTATTCTTCTTTTTCTTCTTTTTTTTCGTCTAATGCATACCCCATCAGTGCAGCAATGCTTATTCAATACCGCCAGCAGATGGAGACACTGGGGGATAATTTTCTAAGGATTTATACTGATTTTTCCTGTCTGAATTTGTCGCACAGAAAGTTGCAGGCCAAATATGTGTGACATTTCTGCGACTTTAGCTTCTAGAGCATTTTTACAACATTATACATAGGTGCTGAATACATAAAAAGCGACTGTTCAGCGACAGACAAGTCGCATCGGCTGAAAGTAGGCCAGAATGTCAGTCCATGTTGGAGCAGGTTTAGATACAGTCTAAAGTATAGATCTCAAAGTCTGTGCACAGAATTTAGCAAGGGCCTCGCACCTTCTGATGCATCAGGTAGGTGCACAATAGCATAGCCTAACCCTCTGTACTTTGGTCTATATTGATGCGGGACATAGACAGCCAGCTGATGACCAATCCATTAGTGCAATGGATGGCTGGAAGCATTTGTCTTTGCCTTTGCAATACCACAGAAGCAATGCATGGTCAATGTACAGCAATGACACACCTGTGTGAACAGCCAGGAGACCCCCCCCCCCCATGTTATGTTACATAGTTACATAGTTAGTACGGTCGAAAAAAGACATATGTCCATCACGTTCAACCAGGGAATTAAGGGGTAGGGGTGTGGCGCGATATTGGGGAAGGGATGAGATTTTATATTTCTTCATAAGCATTAATCTTATTTTGTCAATTAGGAACATTCAGCACCCACCCGCTATCAAGGCAGCTGCCTATCATGTCATGCCCTACCTGCACAGGTGTGCTGGCTACTCAAATGATCCAATTAAGGAGGCCATTTAGTCAGCAGCAGCAGAAGTCCTGTGCCTGGACGCTCCAACAGGGGCCAGACACAAGCAGAAGCAGAAGCAGCAGAAGCAGCAGCAGCACCACCTTTTGTTTTTTGGCTGCAGCAGCAGCAAGGCCCACAGGGCTGGCTAGCTGGCTAGCCAGCAAGCAGGTAGCAATGAAAGTAGGAATCTTTCTTTTTAACCCTGTAAGGGGGTGGTGCACTGTACCCGAAGATACTGCCATATCGGGTCAATGCATAGGGCGACGGAAGCAAGCTTCGAAATCGGCCCCCGTTCTCAAAAATCCATTTAATATATGGTCCCCAGATAGGGGACGTATCAGATATTAAACTGATAAGAACAGATACTACACTTGATCTTAGCCAAAAGGCCGAGAAGCGATAACCGTGAAAGGGGCGGGCCCAACAAGGTCCCCTTCATGGGCACTATCACTGCTTGCTGTCAGGGAGGCTGCCAGACAATTTTCCATGCACACTCTGGGCTGGGGGGCAGTCAACCACCAGTACACACAGCAGAACCTAAACCCATACCATTATTGCTAAGCAGCAAGACAGGGGCCCATTGCACTCCCACGGGGCCTTTTTAAATGCAATCCATAACCCGGATTTGCCAGGAACCCTTCTTACTCCTCCTACTTGCATGTGACACTGGGCTTAGGATCTGCATAGGAAACACACACACAAGCACACACCTACCTTTGTTGCCTGCAGATGCCTCCTTGGCTGTCCCCAAACGGTATCAAACCAACACCCACGGGAAGCTGTAAGCATAGAGGACATGCCTGCACCCCATTGGACTTACCTGTGTGGGTTAAATCCGGGTTATTTGACAACCTATGGCGGTGATGGTTCTGCTCAGGCAGAGCAGTGCTGATGCTCCTCATAAAGCTGTCGCTGCTGTGAAGGTTCTAGGTGACATCACAAATCCCTATGGTTACATACACAACAAAGCTGGGTTGTTGTTGTTTACACTCTGCAAGGCCTGTGGAAGTGAGTGACATCATAGCACTGTAGTTCTGAGGGTTCTAGATGGATGCAACAATCTCCTGTTGCTTCTATGAAGGCCATAATAGACGACATCACCAAACAGCTCCATAGTCACATACACAGCAAAGGAGAGATGTTGTTTACACCTAGTGATGTCAGTGGTATTGAGTGACATCACAGCACAGTGCTAAGGCTCCTGGGCCTGGACACAGCAGCGGCTGCAATATCTCAACGGAGAATACGTTTATATATATGTGTGTGTGTGCGCGTATATATATATATATATATATATATATATATATATATATATATATTTCTCCGCCGAAATCACTTTTAAACCCATTTCCACCTTTTTTTCCCTTCTCTTCCTCTTACTTTTTTTTCACGTTTTTTTACGTTTTTCTCCTTTTCGCCTCTTTTCTGGGCGTATTATTCTTCTTTTTCTTCTTTTTTTTCGTCTAATGCATACCCCATCAGTGCAGCAATGCTTATTCAATACCGCCAGCAGATGGAGACACTGGGGGATAATTTTCTAAGGATTTATACTGATTTTTCCTGTCTGAATTTGTCGCACAGAAAGTTGCAGGCCAAATATGTGTGACATTTCTGCGACTTTAGCTTCTAGAGCATTTTTACAACATTATACATAGGTGCTGAATACATAAAAAGCGACTGTTCAGCGACAGACAAGTCGCATCGGCTGAAAGTAGGCCAGAATGTCAGTCCATGTTGGAGCAGGTTTAGATACAGTCTAAAGTATAGATCTCAAAGTCTGTGCACAGAATTTAGCAAGGGCCTCGCACCTTCTGATGCATCAGGTAGGTGCACAATAGCATAGCCTAACCCTCTGTACTTTGGTCTATATTGATGCGGGACATAGACAGCCAGCTGATGACCAATCCATTAGTGCAATGGATGGCTGGAAGCATTTGTCTTTGCCTTTGCAATACCACAGAAGCAATGCATGGTCAATGTACAGCAATGACACACCTGTGTGAACAGCCAGGAGACCCCCCCCCCCCATGTTATGTTACATAGTTACATAGTTAGTACGGTCGAAAAAAGACATATGTCCATCACGTTCAACCAGGGAATTAAGGGGTAGGGGTGTGGCGCGATATTGGGGAAGGGATGAGATTTTATATTTCTTCATAAGCATTAATCTTATTTTGTCAATTAGGAACATTCAGCACCCACCCGCTATCAAGGCAGCTGCCTATCATGTCATGCCCTACCTGCACAGGTGTGCTGGCTACTCAAATGATCCAATTAAGGAGGCCATTTAGTCAGCAGCAGCAGAAGTCCTGTGCCTGGACGCTCCAACAGGGGCCAGACACAAGCAGAAGCAGAAGCAGCAGAAGCAGCAGCAGCACCACCTTTTGTTTTTTGGCTGCAGCAGCAGCAAGGCCCACAGGGCTGGCTAGCTGGCTAGCCAGCAAGCAGGTAGCAATGAAAGTAGGAATCTTTCTTTTTAACCCTGTAAGGGGGTGGTGCACTGTACCCAAAGATACTGCCATATCGGGTCAATGCATAGGGCGACGGAAGCAAGCTTCGAAATCGGCCCCCGTTCTCAAAAATCCATTTAATATATGGTCCCCAGATAGGGGACGTATCAGATATTAAACTGATAAGAACAGATACTACACTTGATCTTAGCCAAAAGGCCGAGAAGCGATAACCGTGAAAGGGGCGGGCCCAACAAGGTCCCCTTCATGGGCACTATCACTGCTTGCTGTCAGGGAGGCTGCCAGACAATTTTCCATGCACACTCTGGGCTGGGGGGCAGTCAACCACCAGTACACACAGCAGAACCTAAACCCATACCATTATTGCTAAGCAGCAAGACAGGGGCCCATTGCACTCCCACGGGGCCTTTTTAAATGCAATCCATAACCCGGATTTGCCAGGAACCCTTCTTACTCCTCCTACTTGCATGTGACACTGGGCTTAGGATCTGCATAGGAAACACACACACAAGCACACACCTACCTTTGTTGCCTGCAGATGCCTCCTTGGCTGTCCCCAAACGGTATCAAACCAACACCCACGGGAAGCTGTAAGCATAGAGGACATGCCTGCACCCCATTGGACTTACCTGTGTGGGTTAAATCCGGGTTATTTGACAACCTATGGCGGTGATGGTTCTGCTCAGGCAGAGCAGTGCTGATGCTCCTCATAAAGCTGTCGCTGCTGTGAAGGTTCTAGGTGACATCACAAATCCCTATGGTTACATACACAACAAAGCTGGGTTGTTGTTGTTTACACTCTGCAAGGCCTGTGGAAGTGAGTGACATCATAGCACTGTAGTTCTGAGGGTTCTAGATGGATGCAACAATCTCCTGTTGCTTCTATGAAGGCCATAATAGACGACATCACCAAACAGCTCCATAGTCACATACACAGCAAAGGAGAGATGTTGTTTACACCTAGTGATGTCAGTGGTATTGAGTGACATCACAGCACAGTGCTAAGGCTCCTGGGCCTGGACACAGCAGCGGCTGCAATATCTCAACGGAGAATACGTTTATATATATGTGTGTGTGTGCGCGTATATATATATATATATATATATATATATATATATATATATATTTCTCCGCCGAAATCACTTTTAAACCCATTTCCACCTTTTTTTCCCTTCTCTTCCTCTTACTTTTTTTTCACGTTTTTTTACGTTTTTCTCCTTTTCGCCTCTTTTCTGGGCGTATTATTCTTCTTTTTCTTCTTTTTTTTCGTCTAATGCATACCCCATCAGTGCAGCAATGCTTATTCAATACCGCCAGCAGATGGAGACACTGGGGGATAATTTTCTAAGGATTTATACTGATTTTTCCTGTCTGAATTTGTCGCACAGAAAGTTGCAGGCCAAATATGTGTGACATTTCTGCGACTTTAGCTTCTAGAGCATTTTTACAACATTATACATAGGTGCTGAATACATAAAAAGCGACTGTTCAGCGACAGACAAGTCGCATCGGCTGAAAGTAGGCCAGAATGTCAGTCCATGTTGGAGCAGGTTTAGATACAGTCTAAAGTATAGATCTCAAAGTCTGTGCACAGAATTTAGCAAGGGCCTCGCACCTTCTGATGCATCAGGTAGGTGCACAATAGCATAGCCTAACCCTCTGTACTTTGGTCTATATTGATGCGGGACATAGACAGCCAGCTGATGACCAATCCATTAGTGCAATGGATGGCTGGAAGCATTTGTCTTTGCCTTTGCAATACCACAGAAGCAATGCATGGTCAATGTACAGCAATGACACACCTGTGTGAACAGCCAGGAGACCCCCCCCCCCCATGTTATGTTACATAGTTACATAGTTAGTACGGTCGAAAAAAGACATATGTCCATCACGTTCAACCAGGGAATTAAGGGGTAGGGGTGTGGCGCGATATTGGGGAAGGGATGAGATTTTATATTTCTTCATAAGCATTAATCTTATTTTGTCAATTAGGAACATTCAGCACCCACCCGCTATCAAGGCAGCTGCCTATCATGTCATGCCCTACCTGCACAGGTGTGCTGGCTACTCAAATGATCCAATTAAGGAGGCCATTTAGTCAGCAGCAGCAGAAGTCCTGTGCCTGGACGCTCCAACAGGGGCCAGACACAAGCAGAAGCAGAAGCAGCAGAAGCAGCAGCAGCACCACCTTTTGTTTTTTGGCTGCAGCAGCAGCAAGGCCCACAGGGCTGGCTAGCTGGCTAGCCAGCAAGCAGGTAGCAATGAAAGTAGGAATCTTTCTTTTTAACCCTGTAAGGGGGTGGTGCACTGTACCCGAAGATACTGCCATATCGGGTCAATGCATAGGGCGACGGAAGCAAGCTTCGAAATCGGCCCCCGTTCTCAAAAATCCATTTAATATATGGTCCCCAGATAGGGGACGTATCAGATATTAAACTGATAAGAACAGATACTACACTTGATCTTAGCCAAAAGGCCGAGAAGCGATAACCGTGAAAGGGGCGGGCCCAACAAGGTCCCCTTCATGGGCACTATCACTGCTTGCTGTCAGGGAGGCTGCCAGACAATTTTCCATGCACACTCTGGGCTGGGGGGCAGTCAACCACCAGTACACACAGCAGAACCTAAACCCATACCATTATTGCTAAGCAGCAAGACAGGGGCCCATTGCACTCCCACGGGGCCTTTTTAAATGCAATCCATAACCCGGATTTGCCAGGAACCCTTCTTACTCCTCCTACTTGCATGTGACACTGGGCTTAGGATCTGCATAGGAAACACACACACAAGCACACACCTACCTTTGTTGCCTGCAGATGCCTCCTTGGCTGTCCCCAAACGGTATCAAACCAACACCCACGGGAAGCTGTAAGCATAGAGGACATGCCTGCACCCCATTGGACTTACCTGTGTGGGTTAAATCCGGGTTATTTGACAACCTATGGCGGTGATGGTTCTGCTCAGGCAGAGCAGTGCTGATGCTCCTCATAAAGCTGTCGCTGCTGTGAAGGTTCTAGGTGACATCACAAATCCCTATGGTTACATACACAACAAAGCTGGGTTGTTGTTGTTTACACTCTGCAAGGCCTGTGGAAGTGAGTGACATCATAGCACTGTAGTTCTGAGGGTTCTAGATGGATGCAACAATCTCCTGTTGCTTCTATGAAGGCCATAATAGACGACATCACCAAACAGCTCCATAGTCACATACACAGCAAAGGAGAGATGTTGTTTACACCTAGTGATGTCAGTGGTATTGAGTGACATCACAGCACAGTGCTAAGGCTCCTGGGCCTGGACACAGCAGCGGCTGCAATATCTCAACGGAGAATACGTTTATATATATGTGTGTGTGTGCGCGTATATATATATATATATATATATATATATATATATATATATATTTCTCCGCCGAAATCACTTTTAAACCCATTTCCACCTTTTTTTCCCTTCTCTTCCTCTTACTTTTTTTTCACGTTTTTTTACGTTTTTCTCCTTTTCGCCTCTTTTCTGGGCGTATTATTCTTCTTTTTCTTCTTTTTTTTCGTCTAATGCATACCCCATCAGTGCAGCAATGCTTATTCAATACCGCCAGCAGATGGAGACACTGGGGGATAATTTTCTAAGGATTTATACTGATTTTTCCTGTCTGAATTTGTCGCACAGAAAGTTGCAGGCCAAATATGTGTGACATTTCTGCGACTTTAGCTTCTAGAGCATTTTTACAACATTATACATAGGTGCTGAATACATAAAAAGCGACTGTTCAGCGACAGACAAGTCGCATCGGCTGAAAGTAGGCCAGAATGTCAGTCCATGTTGGAGCAGGTTTAGATACAGTCTAAAGTATAGATCTCAAAGTCTGTGCACAGAATTTAGCAAGGGCCTCGCACCTTCTGATGCATCAGGTAGGTGCACAATAGCATAGCCTAACCCTCTGTACTTTGGTCTATATTGATGCGGGACATAGACAGCCAGCTGATGACCAATCCATTAGTGCAATGGATGGCTGGAAGCATTTGTCTTTGCCTTTGCAATACCACAGAAGCAATGCATGGTCAATGTACAGCAATGACACACCTGTGTGAACAGCCAGGAGACCCCCCCCCCCCATGTTATGTTACATAGTTACATAGTTAGTACGGTCGAAAAAAGACATATGTCCATCACGTTCAACCAGGGAATTAAGGGGTAGGGGTGTGGCGCGATATTGGGGAAGGGATGAGATTTTATATTTCTTCATAAGCATTAATCTTATTTTGTCAATTAGGAACATTCAGCACCCACCCGCTATCAAGGCAGCTGCCTATCATGTCATGCCCTACCTGCACAGGTGTGCTGGCTACTCAAATGATCCAATTAAGGAGGCCATTTAGTCAGCAGCAGCAGAAGTCCTGTGCCTGGACGCTCCAACAGGGGCCAGACACAAGCAGAAGCAGAAGCAGCAGAAGCAGCAGCAGCACCACCTTTTGTTTTTTGGCTGCAGCAGCAGCAAGGCCCACAGGGCTGGCTAGCTGGCTAGCCAGCAAGCAGGTAGCAATGAAAGTAGGAATCTTTCTTTTTAACTCTGTAAGGGGGTGGTGCACTGTACCCGAAGATACTGCCATATCGGGTCAATGCATAGGGCGACGGAAGCAAGCTTCGAAATCGGCCCCCGTTCTCAAAAATCCATTTAATATATGGTCCCCAGATAGGGGACGTATCAGATATTAAACTGATAAGAACAGATACTACACTTGATCTTAGCCAAAAGGCCGAGAAGCGATAACCGTGAAAGGGGCGGGCCCAACAAGGTCCCCTTCATGGGCACTATCACTGCTTGCTGTCAGGGAGGCTGCCAGACAATTTTCCATGCACACTCTGGGCTGGGGGGCAGTCAACCACCAGTACACACAGCAGAACCTAAACCCATACCATTATTGCTAAGCAGCAAGACAGGGGCCCATTGCACTCCCACGGGGCCTTTTTAAATGCAATCCATAACCCGGATTTGCCAGGAACCCTTCTTACTCCTCCTACTTGCATGTGACACTGGGCTTAGGATCTGCATAGGAAACACACACACAAGCACACACCTACCTTTGTTGCCTGCAGATGCCTCCTTGGCTGTCCCCAAACGGTATCAAACCAACACCCACGGGAAGCTGTAAGCATAGAGGACATGCCTGCACCCCATTGGACTTACCTGTGTGGGTTAAATCCGGGTTATTTGACAACCTATGGCGGTGATGGTTCTGCTCAGGCAGAGCAGTGCTGATGCTCCTCATAAAGCTGTCGCTGCTGTGAAGGTTCTAGGTGACATCACAAATCCCTATGGTTACATACACAACAAAGCTGGGTTGTTGTTGTTTACACTCTGCAAGGCCTGTGGAAGTGAGTGACATCATAGCACTGTAGTTCTGAGGGTTCTAGATGGATGCAACAATCTCCTGTTGCTTCTATGAAGGCCATAATAGACGACATCACCAAACAGCTCCATAGTCACATACACAGCAAAGGAGAGATGTTGTTTACACCTAGTGATGTCAGTGGTATTGAGTGACATCACAGCACAGTGCTAAGGCTCCTGGGCCTGGACACAGCAGCGGCTGCAATATCTCAACGGAGAATACGTTTATATATATGTGTGTGTGTGCGCGTATATATATATATATATATATATATATATATATATATATATATATATATATATATATATTTCTCCGCCGAAATCACTTTTAAACCCATTTCCACCTTTTTTTCCCTTCTCTTCCTCTTACTTTTTTTTCACGTTTTTTTACGTTTTTCTCCTTTTCGCCTCTTTTCTGGGCGTATTATTCTTCTTTTTCTTCTTTTTTTTCGTCTAATGCATACCCCATCAGTGCAGCAATGCTTATTCAATACCGCCAGCAGATGGAGACACTGGGGGATAATTTTCTAAGGATTTATACTGATTTTTCCTGTCTGAATTTGTCGCACAGAAAGTTGCAGGCCAAATATGTGTGACATTTCTGCGACTTTAGCTTCTAGAGCATTTTTACAACATTATACATAGGTGCTGAATACATAAAAAGCGACTGTTCAGCGACAGACAAGTCGCATCGGCTGAAAGTAGGCCAGAATGTCAGTCCATGTTGGAGCAGGTTTAGATACAGTCTAAAGTATAGATCTCAAAGTCTGTGCACAGAATTTAGCAAGGGCCTCGCACCTTCTGATGCATCAGGTAGGTGCACAATAGCATAGCCTAACCCTCTGTACTTTGGTCTATATTGATGCGGGACATAGACAGCCAGCTGATGACCAATCCATTAGTGCAATGGATGGCTGGAAGCATTTGTCTTTGCCTTTGCAATACCACAGAAGCAATGCATGGTCAATGTACAGCAATGACACACCTGTGTGAACAGCCAGGAGACCCCCCCCCCCATGTTATGTTACATAGTTACATAGTTAGTACGGTCGAAAAAAGACATATGTCCATCACGTTCAACCAGGGAATTAAGGGGTAGGGGTGTGGCGCGATATTGGGGAAGGGATGAGATTTTATATTTCTTCATAAGCATTAATCTTATTTTGTCAATTAGGAACATTCAGCACCCACCCGCTATCAAGGCAGCTGCCTATCATGTCATGCCCTACCTGCACAGGTGTGCTGGCTACTCAAATGATCCAATTAAGGAGGCCATTTAGTCAGCAGCAGCAGAAGTCCTGTGCCTGGACGCTCCAACAGGGGCCAGACACAAGCAGAAGCAGAAGCAGCAGAAGCAGCAGCAGCAAGGCCCACAGGGCTGGCTAGCTGGCTAGCCAGCAAGCAGGTAGCAATGAAAGTAGGAATCTTTCTTTTTAACCCTGTAAGGGGGTGGTGCACTGTACCCGAAGATACTGCCATATCGGGTCAATGCATAGGGCGACGGAAGCAAGCTTCGAAATCGGCCCCCGTTCTCAAAAATCCATTTAATATATGGTCCCCAGATAGGGGACGTATCAGATATTAAACTGATAAGAACAGATACTACACTTGATCTTAGCCAAAAGGCCGAGAAGCGATAACCGTGAAAGGGGCGGGCCCAACAAGGTCCCCTTCATGGGCACTATCACTGCTTGCTGTCAGGGAGGCTGCCAGACAATTTTCCATGCACACTCTGGGCTGGGGGGCAGTCAACCACCAGTACACACAGCAGAACCTAAACCCATACCATTATTGCTAAGCAGCAAGACAGGGGCCCATTGCACTCCCACGGGGCCTTTTTAAATGCAATCCATAACCCGGATTTGCCAGGAACCCTTCTTACTCCTCCTACTTGCATGTGACACTGGGCTTAGGATCTGCATAGGAAACACACACACAAGCACACACCTACCTTTGTTGCCTGCAGATGCCTCCTTGGCTGTCCCCAAACGGTATCAAACCAACACCCACGGGAAGCTGTAAGCATAGAGGACATGCCTGCACCCCATTGGACTTACCTGTGTGGGTTAAATCCGGGTTATTTGACAACCTATGGCGGTGATGGTTCTGCTCAGGCAGAGCAGTGCTGATGCTCCTCATAAAGCTGTCGCTGCTGTGAAGGTTCTAGGTGACATCACAAATCCCTATGGTTACATACACAACAAAGCTGGGTTGTTGTTGTTTACACTCTGCAAGGCCTGTGGAAGTGAGTGACATCATAGCACTGTAGTTCTGAGGGTTCTAGATGGATGCAACAATCTCCTGTTGCTTCTATGAAGGCCATAATAGACGACATCACCAAACAGCTCCATAGTCACATACACAGCAAAGGAGAGATGTTGTTTACACCTAGTGATGTCAGTGGTATTGAGTGACATCACAGCACAGTGCTAAGGCTCCTGGGCCTGGACACAGCAGCGGCTGCAATATCTCAACGGAGAATACGTTTATATATATGTGTGTGTGTGCGCGTATATATATATATATATATATATATATATATATATATATATATATTTCTCCGCCGAAATCACTTTTAAACCCATTTCCACCTTTTTTTCCCTTCTCTTCCTCTTACTTTTTTTTCACGTTTTTTTACGTTTTTCTCCTTTTCGCCTCTTTTCTGGGCGTATTATTCTTCTTTTTCTTCTTTTTTTTCGTCTAATGCATACCCCATCAGTGCAGCAATGCTTATTCAATACCGCCAGCAGATGGAGACACTGGGGGATAATTTTCTAAGGATTTATACTGATTTTTCCTGTCTGAATTTGTCGCACAGAAAGTTGCAGGCCAAATATGTGTGACATTTCTGCGACTTTAGCTTCTAGAGCATTTTTACAACATTATACATAGGTGCTGAATACATAAAAAGCGACTGTTCAGCGACAGACAAGTCGCATCGGCTGAAAGTAGGCCAGAATGTCAGTCCATGTTGGAGCAGGTTTAGATACAGTCTAAAGTATAGATCTCAAAGTCTGTGCACAGAATTTAGCAAGGGCCTCGCACCTTCTGATGCATCAGGTAGGTGCACAATAGCATAGCCTAACCCTCTGTACTTTGGTCTATATTGATGCGGGACATAGACAGCCAGCTGATGACCAATCCATTAGTGCAATGGATGGCTGGAAGCATTTGTCTTTGCCTTTGCAATACCACAGAAGCAATGCATGGTCAATGTACAGCAATGACACACCTGTGTGAACAGCCAGGAGACCCCCCCCCCCCATGTTATGTTACATAGTTACATAGTTAGTACGGTCGAAAAAAGACATATGTCCATCACGTTCAACCAGGGAATTAAGGGGTAGGGGTGTGGCGCGATATTGGGGAAGGGATGAGATTTTATATTTCTTCATAAGCATTAATCTTATTTTGTCAATTAGGAACATTCAGCACCCACCCGCTATCAAGGCAGCTGCCTATCATGTCATGCCCTACCTGCACAGGTGTGCTGGCTACTCAAATGATCCAATTAAGGAGGCCATTTAGTCAGCAGCAGCAGAAGTCCTGTGCCTGGACGCTCCAACAGGGGCCAGACACAAGCAGAAGCAGAAGCAGCAGAAGCAGCAGCAGCACCACCTTTTGTTTTTTGGCTGCAGCAGCAGCAAGGCCCACAGGGCTGGCTAGCTGGCTAGCCAGCAAGCAGGTAGCAATGAAAGTAGGAATCTTTCTTTTTAACCCTGTAAGGGGGTGGTGCACTGTACCCGAAGATACTGCCATATCGGGTCAATGCATAGGGCGACGGAAGCAAGCTTCGAAATCGGCCCCCGTTCTCAAAAATCCATTTAATATATGGTCCCCAGATAGGGGACGTATCAGATATTAAACTGATAAGAACAGATACTACACTTGATCTTAGCCAAAAGGCCGAGAAGCGATAACCGTGAAAGGGGCGGGCCCAACAAGGTCCCCTTCATGGGCACTATCACTGCTTGCTGTCAGGGAGGCTGCCAGACAATTTTCCATGCACACTCTGGGCTGGGGGGCAGTCAACCACCAGTACACACAGCAGAACCTAAACCCATACCATTATTGCTAAGCAGCAAGACAGGGGCCCATTGCACTCCCACGGGGCCTTTTTAAATGCAATCCATAACCCGGATTTGCCAGGAACCCTTCTTACTCCTCCTACTTGCATGGGACACTGGGCTTAGGATCTGCATAGGAAACACACACACAAGCACACACCTACCTTTGTTGCCTGCAGATGCCTCCTTGGCTGTCCCCAAACGGTATCAAACCAACACCCACGGGAAGCTGTAAGCATAGAGGACATGCCTGCACCCCATTGGACTTACCTGTGTGGGTTAAATCCGGGTTATTTGACAACCTATGGCGGTGATGGTTCTGCTCAGGCAGAGCAGTGCTGATGCTCCTCATAAAGCTGTCGCTGCTGTGAAGGTTCTAGGTGACATCACAAATCCCTATGGTTACATACACAACAAAGCTGGGTTGTTGTTGTTTACACTCTGCAAGGCCTGTGGAAGTGAGTGACATCATAGCACTGTAGTTCTGAGGGTTCTAGATGGATGCAACAATCTCCTGTTGCTTCTATGAAGGCCATAATAGACGACATCACCAAACAGCTCCATAGTCACATACACAGCAAAGGAGAGATGTTGTTTACACCTAGTGATGTCAGTGGTATTGAGTGACATCACAGCACAGTGCTAAGGCTCCTGGGCCTGGACACAGCAGCGGCTGCAATATCTCAACGGAGAATACGTTTATATATATGTGTGTGTGTGCGCGTATATATATATATATATATATATATATATATATATATATATTTCTCCGCCGAAATCACTTTTAAACCCATTTCCACCTTTTTTTCCCTTCTCTTCCTCTTACTTTTTTTTCACGTTTTTTTACGTTTTTCTCCTTTTCGCCTCTTTTCTGGGCGTATTATTCTTCTTTTTCTTCTTTTTTTTCGTCTAATGCATACCCCATCAGTGCAGCAATGCTTATTCAATACCGCCAGCAGATGGAGACACTGGGGGATAATTTTCTAAGGATTTATACTGATTTTTCCTGTCTGAATTTGTCGCACAGAAAGTTGCAGGCCAAATATGTGTGACATTTCTGCGACTTTAGCTTCTAGAGCATTTTTACAACATTATACATAGGTGCTGAATACATAAAAAGCGACTGTTCAGCGACAGACAAGTCGCATCGGCTGAAAGTAGGCCAGAATGTCAGTCCATGTTGGAGCAGGTTTAGATACAGTCTAAAGTATAGATCTCAAAGTCTGTGCACAGAATTTAGCAAGGGCCTCGCACCTTCTGATGCATCAGGTAGGTGCACAATAGCATAGCCTAACCCTCTGTACTTTGGTCTATATTGATGCGGGACATAGACAGCCAGCTGATGACCAATCCATTAGTGCAATGGATGGCTGGAAGCATTTGTCTTTGCCTTTGCAATACCACAGAAGCAATGCATGGTCAATGTACAGCAATGACACACCTGTGTGAACAGCCAGGAGACCCCCCCCCCCCATGTTATGTTACATAGTTACATAGTTAGTACGGTCGAAAAAAGACATATGTCCATCACGTTCAACCAGGGAATTAAGGGGTAGGGGTGTGGCGCGATATTGGGGAAGGGATGAGATTTTATATTTCTTCATAAGCATTAATCTTATTTTGTCAATTAGGAACATTCAGCACCCACCCGCTATCAAGGCAGCTGCCTATCATGTCATGCCCTACCTGCACAGGTGTGCTGGCTACTCAAATGATCCAATTAAGGAGGCCATTTAGTCAGCAGCAGCAGAAGTCCTGTGCCTGGACGCTCCAACAGGGGCCAGACACAAGCAGAAGCAGAAGCAGCAGAAGCAGCAGCAGCACCACCTTTTGTTTTTTGGCTGCAGCAGCAGCAAGGCCCACAGGGCTGGCTAGCTGGCTAGCCAGCAAGCAGGTAGCAATGAAAGTAGGAATCTTTCTTTTTAACCCTGTAAGGGGGTGGTGCACTGTACCCGAAGATACTGCCATATCGGGTCAATGCATAGGGCGACGGAAGCAAGCTTCGAAATCGGCCCCCGTTCTCAAAAATCCATTTAATATATGGTCCCCAGATAGGGGACGTATCAGATATTAAACTGATAAGAACAGATACTACACTTGATCTTAGCCAAAAGGCCGCGATAACCGTGAAAGGGGCGGGCCCAACAAGGTCCCCTTCATGGGCACTATCACTGCTTGCTGTCAGGGAGGCTGCCAGACAATTTTCCATGCACACTCTGGGCTGGGGGGCAGTCAACCACCAGTACACACAGCAGAACCTAAACCCATACCATTATTGCTAAGCAGCAAGACAGGGGCCCATTGCACTCCCACGGGGCCTTTTTAAATGCAATCCATAACCCGGATTTGCCAGGAACCCTTCTTACTCCTCCTACTTGCATGTGACACTGGGCTTAGGATCTGCATAGGAAACACACACACAAGCACACACCTACCTTTGTTGCCTGCAGATGCCTCCTTGGCTGTCCCCAAACGGTATCAAACCAACACCCACGGGAAGCTGTAAGCATAGAGGACATGCCTGCACCCCATTGGACTTACCTGTGTGGGTTAAATCCGGGTTATTTGACAACCTATGGCGGTGATGGTTCTGCTCAGGCAGAGCAGTGCTGATGCTCCTCATAAAGCTGTCGCTGCTGTGAAGGTTCTAGGTGACATCACAAATCCCTATGGTTACATACACAACAAAGCTGGGTTGTTGTTGTTTACACTCTGCAAGGCCTGTGGAAGTGAGTGACATCATAGCACTGTAGTTCTGAGGGTTCTAGATGGATGCAACAATCTCCTGTTGCTTCTATGAAGGCCATAATAGACGACATCACCAAACAGCTCCATAGTCACATACACAGCAAAGGAGAGATGTTGTTTACACCTAGTGATGTCAGTGGTATTGAGTGACATCACAGCACAGTGCTAAGGCTCCTGGGCCTGGACACAGCAGCGGCTGCAATATCTCAACGGAGAATACGTTTATATATATGTGTGTGTGTGCGCGTATATATATATATATATATATATATATATATATATATATATATATTTCTCCGCCGAAATCACTTTTAAACCCATTTCCACCTTTTTTTCCCTTCTCTTCCTCTTACTTTTTTTTCACGTTTTTTTACGTTTTTCTCCTTTTCGCCTCTTTTCTGGGCGTATTATTCTTCTTTTTCTTCTTTTTTTTCGTCTAATGCATACCCCATCAGTGCAGCAATGCTTATTCAATACCGCCAGCAGATGGAGACACTGGGGGATAATTTTCTAAGGATTTATACTGATTTTTCCTGTCTGAATTTGTCGCACAGAAAGTTGCAGGCCAAATATGTGTGACATTTCTGCGACTTTAGCTTCTAGAGCATTTTTACAACATTATACATAGGTGCTGAATACATAAAAAGCGACTGTTCAGCGACAGACAAGTCGCATCGGCTGAAAGTAGGCCAGAATGTCAGTCCATGTTGGAGCAGGTTTAGATACAGTCTAAAGTATAGATCTCAAAGTCTGTGCACAGAATTTAGCAAGGGCCTCGCACCTTCTGATGCATCAGGTAGGTGCACAATAGCATAGCCTAACCCTCTGTACTTTGGTCTATATTGATGCGGGACATAGACAGCCAGCTGATGACCAATCCATTAGTGCAATGGATGGCTGGAAGCATTTGTCTTTGCCTTTGCAATACCACAGAAGCAATGCATGGTCAATGTACAGCAATGACACACCTGTGTGAACAGCCAGGAGACCCCCCCCCCCCATGTTATGTTACATAGTTACATAGTTAGTACGGTCGAAAAAAGACATATGTCCATCACGTTCAACCAGGGAATTAAGGGGTAGGGGTGTGGCGCGATATTGGGGAAGGGATGAGATTTTATATTTCTTCATAAGCATTAATCTTATTTTGTCAATTAGGAACATTCAGCACCCACCCGCTATCAAGGCAGCTGCCTATCATGTCATGCCCTACCTGCACAGGTGTGCTGGCTACTCAAATGATCCAATTAAGGAGGCCATTTAGTCAGCAGCAGCAGAAGTCCTGTGCCTGGACGCTCCAACAGGGGCCAGACACAAGCAGAAGCAGAAGCAGCAGAAGCAGCAGCAGCACCACCTTTTGTTTTTTGGCTGCAGCAGCAGCAAGGCCCACAGGGCTGGCTAGCTGGCTAGCCAGCAAGCAGGTAGCAATGAAAGTAGGAATCTTTCTTTTTAACCCTGTAAGGGGGTGGTGCACTGTACCCGAAGATACTGCCATATCGGGTCAATGCATAGGGCGACGGAAGCAAGCTTCGAAATCGGCCCCCGTTCTCAAAAATCCATTTAATATATGGTCCCCAGATAGGGGACGTATCAGATATTAAACTGATAAGAACAGATACTACACTTGATCTTAGCCAAAAGGCCGAGAAGCGATAACCGTGAAAGGGGCGGGCCCAACAAGGTCCCCTTCATGGGCACTATCACTGCTTGCTGTCAGGGAGGCTGCCAGACAATTTTCCATGCACACTCTGGGCTGGGGGGCAGTCAACCACCAGTACACACAGCAGAACCTAAACCCATACCATTATTGCTAAGCAGCAAGACAGGGGCCCATTGCACTCCCACGGGGCCTTTTTAAATGCAATCCATAACCCGGATTTGCCAGGAACCCTTCTTACTCCTCCTACTTGCATGTGACACTGGGCTTAGGATCTGCATAGGAAACACACACACAAGCACACACCTACCTTTGTTGCCTGCAGATGCCTCCTTGGCTGTCCCCAAACGGTATCAAACCAACACCCACGGGAAGCTGTAAGCATAGAGGACATGCCTGCACCCCATTGGACTTACCTGTGTGGGTTAAATCCGGGTTATTTGACAACCTATGGCGGTGATGGTTCTGCTCAGGCAGAGCAGTGCTGATGCTCCTCATAAAGCTGTCGCTGCTGTGAAGGTTCTAGGTGACATCACAAATCCCTATGGTTACATACACAACAAAGCTGGGTTGTTGTTGTTTACACTCTGCAAGGCCTGTGGAAGTGAGTGACATCATAGCACTGTAGTTCTGAGGGTTCTAGATGGATGCAACAATCTCCTGTTGCTTCTATGAAGGCCATAATAGACGACATCACCAAACAGCTCCATAGTCACATACACAGCAAAGGAGAGATGTTGTTTACACCTAGTGATGTCAGTGGTATTGAGTGACATCACAGCACAGTGCTAAGGCTCCTGGGCCTGGACACAGCAGCGGCTGCAATATCTCAACGGAGAATACGTTTATATATATGTGTGTGTGTGCGCGTATATATATATATATATATATATATATATATATATATATATATATATATATATTTCTCCGCCGAAATCACTTTTAAACCCATTTCCACCTTTTTTTCCCTTCTCTTCCTCTTACTTTTTTTTCACGTTTTTTTACGTTTTTCTCCTTTTCGCCTCTTTTCTGGGCGTATTATTCTTCTTTTTCTTCTTTTTTTTCGTCTAATGCATACCCCATCAGTGCAGCAATGCTTATTCAATACCGCCAGCAGATGGAGACACTGGGGGATAATTTTCTAAGGATTTATACTGATTTTTCCTGTCTGAATTTGTCGCACAGAAAGTTGCAGGCCAAATATGTGTGACATTTCTGCGACTTTAGCTTCTAGAGCATTTTTACAACATTATACATAGGTGCTGAATACATAAAAAGCGACTGTTCAGCGACAGACAAGTCGCATCGGCTGAAAGTAGGCCAGAATGTCAGTCCATGTTGGAGCAGGTTTAGATACAGTCTAAAGTATAGATCTCAAAGTCTGTGCACAGAATTTAGCAAGGGCCTCGCACCTTCTGATGCATCAGGTAGGTGCACAATAGCATAGCCTAACCCTCTGTACTTTGGTCTATATTGATGCGGGACATAGACAGCCAGCTGATGACCAATCCATTAGTGCAATGGATGGCTGGAAGCATTTGTCTTTGCCTTTGCAATACCACAGAAGCAATGCATGGTCAATGTACAGCAATGACACACCTGTGTGAACAGCCAGGAGACCCCCCCCCCCCCATGTTATGTTACATAGTTACATAGTTAGTACGGTCGAAAAAAGACATATGTCCATCACGTTCAACCAGGGAATTAAGGGGTAGGGGTGTGGCGCGATATTGGGGAAGGGATGAGATTTTATATTTCTTCATAAGCATTAATCTTATTTTGTCAATTAGGAACATTCAGCACCCACCCGCTATCAAGGCAGCTGCCTATCATGTCATGCCCTACCTGCACAGGTGTGCTGGCTACTCAAATGATCCAATTAAGGAGGCCATTTAGTCAGCAGCAGCAGAAGTCCTGTGCCTGGACGCTCCAACAGGGGCCAGACACAAGCAGAAGCAGAAGCAGCAGAAGCAGCAGCAGCACCACCTTTTGTTTTTTGGCTGCAGCAGCAGCAAGGCCCACAGGGCTGGCTAGCTGGCTAGCCAGCAAGCAGGTGGCAATGAAAGTAGGAATCTTTCTTTTTAACCCTGTAAGGGGGTGGTGCACTGTACCCGAAGATACTGCCATATCGGGTCAATGCATAGGGCGACGGAAGCAAGCTTCGAAATCGGCCCCCGTTCTCAAAAATCCATTTAATATATGGTCCCCAGATAGGGGACGTATCAGATATTAAACTGATAAGAACAGATACTACACTTGATCTTAGCCAAAAGGCCGAGAAGCGATAACCGTGAAAGGGGCGGGCCCAACAAGGTCCCCTTCATGGGCACTATCACTGCTTGCTGTCAGGGAGGCTGCCAGACAATTTTCCATGCACACTCTGGGCTGGGGGGCAGTCAACCACCAGTACACACAGCAGAACCTAAACCCATACCATTATTGCTAAGCAGCAAGACAGGGGCCCATTGCACTCCCACGGGGCCTTTTTAAATGCAATCCATAACCCGGATTTGCCAGGAACCCTTCTTACTCCTCCTACTTGCATGTGACACTGGGCTTAGGATCTGCATAGGAAACACACACACAAGCACACACCTACCTTTGTTGCCTGCAGATGCCTCCTTGGCTGTCCCCAAACGGTATCAAACCAACACCCACGGGAAGCTGTAAGCATAGAGGACATGCCTGCACCCCATTGGACTTACCTGTGTGGGTTAAATCCGGGTTATTTGACAACCTATGGCGGTGATGGTTCTGCTCAGGCAGAGCAGTGCTGATGCTCCTCATAAAGCTGTCGCTGCTGTGAAGGTTCTAGGTGACATCACAAATCCCTATGGTTACATACACAACAAAGCTGGGTTGTTGTTGTTTACACTCTGCAAGGCCTGTGGAAGTGAGTGACATCATAGCACTGTAGTTCTGAGGGTTCTAGATGGATGCAACAATCTCCTGTTGCTTCTATGAAGGCCATAATAGACGACATCACCAAACAGCTCCATAGTCACATACACAGCAAAGGAGAGATGTTGTTTACACCTAGTGATGTCAGTGGTATTGAGTGACATCACAGCACAGTGCTAAGGCTCCTGGGCCTGGACACAGCAGCGGCTGCAATATCTCAACGGAGAATACGTTTATATATATGTGTGTGTGTGCGCGTATATATATATATATATATATATATATATATATATATATATATATATTTCTCCGCCGAAATCACTTTTAAACCCATTTCCACCTTTTTTTCCCTTCTCTTCCTCTTACTTTTTTTTCACGTTTTTTTACGTTTTTCTCCTTTTCGCCTCTTTTCTGGGCGTATTATTCTTCTTTTTCTTCTTTTTTTTCGTCTAATGCATACCCCATCAGTGCAGCAATGCTTATTCAATACCGCCAGCAGATGGAGACACTGGGGGATAATTTTCTAAGGATTTATACTGATTTTTCCTGTCTGAATTTGTCGCACAGAAAGTTGCAGGCCAAATATGTGTGACATTTCTGCGACTTTAGCTTCTAGAGCATTTTTACAACATTATACATAGGTGCTGAATACATAAAAAGCGACTGTTCAGCGACAGACAAGTCGCATCGGCTGAAAGTAGGCCAGAATGTCAGTCCATGTTGGAGCAGGTTTAGATACAGTCTAAAGTATAGATCTCAAAGTCTGTGCACAGAATTTAGCAAGGGCCTCGCACCTTCTGATGCATCAGGTAGGTGCACAATAGCATAGCCTAACCCTCTGTACTTTGGTCTATATTGATGCGGGACATAGACAGCCTATTGATGCGGGACATAGACAGCCAGCTGATGACCAATCCATTAGTGCAATGGATGGCTGGAAGCATTTGTCTTTGCCTTTGCAATACCACAGAAGCAATGCATGGTCAATGTACAGCAATGACACACCTGTGTGAACAGCCAGGAGACCCCCCCCCCCCCATGTTATGTTACATAGTTACATAGTTAGTACGGTCGAAAAAAGACATATGTCCATCACGTTCAACCAGGGAATTAAGGGGTAGGGGTGTGGCGCGATATTGGGGAAGGGATGAGATTTTATATTTCTTCATAAGCATTAATCTTATTTTGTCAATTAGGAACATTCAGCACCCACCCGCTATCAAGGCAGCTGCCTATCATGTCATGCCCTACCTGCACAGGTGTGCTGGCTACTCAAATGATCCAATTAAGGAGGCCATTTAGTCAGCAGCAGCAGAAGTCCTGTGCCTGGACGCTCCAACAGGGGCCAGACACAAGCAGAAGCAGAAGCAGCAGAAGCAGCAGCAGCACCACCTTTTGTTTTTTGGCTGCAGCAGCAGCAAGGCCCACAGGGCTGGCTAGCTGGCTAGCCAGCAAGCAGGTAGCAATGAAAGTAGGAATCTTTCTTTTTAACCCTGTAAGGGGGTGGTGCACTGTACCCGAAGATACTGCCATATCGGGTCAATGCATAGGGCGACGGAAGCAAGCTTCGAAATCGGCCCCCGTTCTCAAAAATCCATTTAATATATGGTCCCCAGATAGGGGACGTATCAGATATTAAACTGATAAGAACAGATACTACACTTGATCTTAGCCAAAAGGCCGAGAAGCGATAACCGTGAAAGGGGCGGGCCCAACAAGGTCCCCTTCATGGGCACTATCACTGCTTGCTGTCAGGGAGGCTGCCAGACAATTTTCCATGCACACTCTGGGCTGGGGGGCAGTCAACCACCAGTACACACAGCAGAACCTAAACCCATACCATTATTGCTAAGCAGCAAGACAGGGGCCCATTGCACTCCCACGGGGCCTTTTTAAATGCAATCCATAACCCGGATTTGCCAGGAACCCTTCTTACTCCTCCTACTTGCATGTGACACTGGGCTTAGGATCTGCATAGGAAACACACACACAAGCACACACCTACCTTTGTTGCCTGCAGATGCCTCCTTGGCTGTCCCCAAACGGTATCAAACCAACACCCACGGGAAGCTGTAAGCATAGAGGACATGCCTGCACCCCATTGGACTTACCTGTGTGGGTTAAATCCGGGTTATTTGACAACCTATGGCGGTGATGGTTCTGCTCAGGCAGAGCAGTGCTGATGCTCCTCATAAAGCTGTCGCTGCTGTGAAGGTTCTAGGTGACATCACAAATCCCTATGGTTACATACACAACAAAGCTGGGTTGTTGTTGTTTACACTCTGCAAGGCCTGTGGAAGTGAGTGACATCATAGCACTGTAGTTCTGAGGGTTCTAGATGGATGCAACAATCTCCTGTTGCTTCTATGAAGGCCATAATAGACGACATCACCAAACAGCTCCATAGTCACATACACAGCAAAGGAGAGATGTTGTTTACACCTAGTGATGTCAGTGGTATTGAGTGACATCACAGCACAGTGCTAAGGCTCCTGGGCCTGGACACAGCAGCGGCTGCAATATCTCAACGGAGAATACGTTTATATATATGTGTGTGTGTGCGCGTATATATATATATATATATATATATATATATATATATATATTTCTCCGCCGAAATCACTTTTAAACCCATTTCCACCTTTTTTTCCCTTCTCTTCCTCTTACTTTTTTTTCACGTTTTTTTACGTTTTTCTCCTTTTCGCCTCTTTTCTGGGCGTATTATTCTTCTTTTTCTTCTTTTTTTTCGTCTAATGCATACCCCATCAGTGCAGCAATGCTTATTCAATACCGCCAGCAGATGGAGACACTGGGGGATAATTTTCTAAGGATTTATACTGATTTTTCCTGTCTGAATTTGTCGCACAGAAAGTTGCAGGCCAAATATGTGTGACATTTCTGCGACTTTAGCTTCTAGAGCATTTTTACAACATTATACATAGGTGCTGAATACATAAAAAGCGACTGTTCAGCGACAGACAAGTCGCATCGGCTGAAAGTAGGCCAGAATGTCAGTCCATGTTGGAGCAGGTTTAGATACAGTCTAAAGTATAGATCTCAAAGTCTGTGCACAGAATTTAGCAAGGGCCTCGCACCTTCTGATGCATCAGGTAGGTGCACAATAGCATAGCCTAACCCTCTGTACTTTGGTCTATATTGATGCGGGACATAGACAGCCAGCTGATGACCAATCCATTAGTGCAATGGATGGCTGGAAGCATTTGTCTTTGCCTTTGCAATACCACAGAAGCAATGCATGGTCAATGTACAGCAATGACACACCTGTGTGAACAGCCAGGAGACCCCCCCCCCCCATGTTATGTTACATAGTTACATAGTTAGTACGGTCGAAAAAAGACATATGTCCATCACGTTCAACCAGGGAATTAAGGGGTAGGGGTGTGGCGCGATATTGGGGAAGGGATGAGATTTTATATTTCTTCATAAGCATTAATCTTATTTTGTCAATTAGGAACATTCAGCACCCACCCGCTATCAAGGCAGCTGCCTATCATGTCATGCCCTACCTGCACAGGTGTGCTGGCTACTCAAATGATCCAATTAAGGAGGCCATTTAGTCAGCAGCAGCAGAAGTCCTGTGCCTGGACGCTCCAACAGGGGCCAGACACAAGCAGAAGCAGAAGCAGCAGAAGCAGCAGCAGCACCACCTTTTGTTTTTTGGCTGCAGCAGCAGCAAGGCCCACAGGGCTGGCTAGCTGGCTAGCCAGCAAGCAGGTAGCAATGAAAGTAGGAATCTTTCTTTTTAACCCTGTAAGGGGGTGGTGCACTGTACCCGAAGATACTGCCATATCGGGTCAATGCATAGGGCGACGGAAGCAAGCTTCGAAATCGGCCCCCGTTCTCAAAAATCCATTTAATATATGGTCCCCAGATAGGGGACGTATCAGATATTAAACTGATAAGAACAGATACTACACTTGATCTTAGCCAAAAGGCCGAGAAGCGATAACCGTGAAAGGGGCGGGCCCAACAAGGTCCCCTTCATGGGCACTATCACTGCTTGCTGTCAGGGAGGCTGCCAGACAATTTTCCATGCACACTCTGGGCTGGGGGGCAGTCAACCACCAGTACACACAGCAGAACCTAAACCCATACCATTATTGCTAAGCAGCAAGACAGGGGCCCATTGCACTCCCACGGGGCCTTTTTAAATGCAATCCATAACCCGGATTTGCCAGGAACCCTTCTTACTCCTCCTACTTGCATGTGACACTGGGCTTAGGATCTGCATAGGAAACACACACACAAGCACACACCTACCTTTGTTGCCTGCAGATGCCTCCTTGGCTGTCCCCAAACGGTATCAAACCAACACCCACGGGAAGCTGTAAGCATAGAGGACATGCCTGCACCCCATTGGACTTACCTGTGTGGGTTAAATCCGGGATATTTGACAACCTATGGCGGTGATGGTTCTGCTCAGGCAGAGCAGTGCTGATGCTCCTCATAAAGCTGTCGCTGCTGTGAAGGTTCTAGGTGACATCACAAATCCCTATGGTTACATACACAACAAAGCTGGGTTGTTGTTGTTTACACTCTGCAAGGCCTGTGGAAGTGAGTGACATCATAGCACTGTAGTTCTGAGGGTTCTAGATGGATGCAACAATCTCCTGTTGCTTCTATGAAGGCCATAATAGACGACATCACCAAACAGCTCCATAGTCACATACACAGCAAAGGAGAGATGTTGTTTACACCTAGTGATGTCAGTGGTATTGAGTGACATCACAGCACAGTGCTAAGGCTCCTGGGCCTGGACACAGCAGCGGCTGCAATATCTCAACGGAGAATACGTTTATATATATGTGTGTGTGTGCGCGTATATATATATATATATATATATATATATATATATATATTTCTCCGCCGAAATCACTTTTAAACCCATTTCCACCTTTTTTTCCCTTCTCTTCCTCTTACTTTTTTTTCACGTTTTTTTACGTTTTTCTCCTTTTCGCCTCTTTTCTGGGCGTATTATTCTTCTTTTTCTTCTTTTTTTTCGTCTAATGCATACCCCATCAGTGCAGCAATGCTTATTCAATACCGCCAGCAGATGGAGACACTGGGGGATAATTTTCTAAGGATTTATACTGATTTTTCCTGTCTGAATTTGTCGCACAGAAAGTTGCAGGCCAAATATGTGTGACATTTCTGCGACTTTAGCTTCTAGAGCATTTTTACAACATTATACATAGGTGCTGAATACATAAAAAGCGACTGTTCAGCGACAGACAAGTCGCATCGGCTGAAAGTAGGCCAGAATGTCAGTCCATGTTGGAGCAGGTTTAGATACAGTCTAAAGTATAGATCTCAAAGTCTGTGCACAGAATTTAGCAAGGGCCTCGCACCTTCTGATGCATCAGGTAGGTGCACAATAGCATAGCCTAACCCTCTGTACTTTGGTCTATATTGATGCGGGACATAGACAGCCAGCTGATGACCAATCCATTAGTGCAATGGATGGCTGGAAGCATTTGTCTTTGCCTTTGCAATACCACAGAAGCAATGCATGGTCAATGTACAGCAATGACACACCTGTGTGAACAGCCAGGAGACCCCCCCCCCCCATGTTATGTTACATAGTTACATAGTTAGTACGGTCGAAAAAAGACATATGTCCATCACGTTCAACCAGGGAATTAAGGGGTAGGGGTGTGGCGCGATATTGGGGAAGGGATGAGATTTTATATTTCTTCATAAGCATTAATCTTATTTTGTCAATTAGGAACATTCAGCACCCACCCGCTATCAAGGCAGCTGCCTATCATGTCATGCCCTACCTGCACAGGTGTGCTGGCTACTCAAATGATCCAATTAAGGAGGCCATTTAGTCAGCAGCAGCAGAAGTCCTGTGCCTGGACGCTCCAACAGGGGCCAGACACAAGCAGAAGCAGAAGCAGCAGAAGCAGCAGCAGCACCACCTTTTGTTTTTTGGCTGCAGCAGCAGCAAGGCCCACAGGGCTGGCTAGCTGGCTAGCCAGCAAGCAGGTAGCAATGAAAGTAGGAATCTTTCTTTTTAACCCTGTAAGGGGGTGGTGCACTGTACCCGAAGATACTGCCATATCGGGTCAATGCATAGGGCGACGGAAGCAAGCTTCGAAATCGGCCCCCGTTCTCAAAAATCCATTTAATATATGGTCCCCAGATAGGGGACGTATCAGATATTAAACTGATAAGAACAGATACTACACTTGATCTTAGCCAAAAGGCCGAGAAGCGATAACCGTGAAAGGGGCGGGCCCAACAAGGTCCCCTTCATGGGCACTATCACTGCTTGCTGTCAGGGAGGCTGCCAGACAATTTTCCATGCACACTCTGGGCTGGGGGGCAGTCAACCACCAGTACACACAGCAGAACCTAAACCCATACCATTATTGCTAAGCAGCAAGACAGGGGCCCATTGCACTCCCACGGGGCCTTTTTAAATGCAATCCATAACCCGGATTTGCCAGGAACCCTTCTTACTCCTCCTACTTGCATGTGACACTGGGCTTAGGATCTGCATAGGAAACACACACACAAGCACACACCTACCTTTGTTGCCTGCAGATGCCTCCTTGGCTGTCCCCAAACGGTATCAAACCAACACCCACGGGAAGCTGTAAGCATAGAGGACATGCCTGCACCCCATTGGACTTACCTGTGTGGGTTAAATCCGGGTTATTTGACAACCTATGGCGGTGATGGTTCTGCTCAGGCAGAGCAGTGCTGATGCTCCTCATAAAGCTGTCGCTGCTGTGAAGGTTCTAGGTGACATCACAAATCCCTATGGTTACATACACAACAAAGCTGGGTTGTTGTTGTTTACACTCTGCAAGGCCTGTGGAAGTGAGTGACATCATAGCACTGTAGTTCTGAGGGTTCTAGATGGATGCAACAATCTCCTGTTGCTTCTATGAAGGCCATAATAGACGACATCACCAAACAGCTCCATAGTCACATACACAGCAAAGGAGAGATGTTGTTTACACCTAGTGATGTCAGTGGTATTGAGTGACATCACAGCACAGTGCTAAGGCTCCTGGGCCTGGACACAGCAGCGGCTGCAATATCTCAACGGAGAATACGTTTATATATATGTGTGTGTGTGCGCGTATATATATATATATATATATATATATATATATATATATATATATTTCTCCGCCGAAATCACTTTTAAACCCATTTCCACCTTTTTTTCCCTTCTCTTCCTCTTACTTTTTTTTCACGTTTTTTTACGTTTTTCTCCTTTTCGCCTCTTTTCTGGGCGTATTATTCTTCTTTTTCTTCTTTTTTTTCGTCTAATGCATACCCCATCAGTGCAGCAATGCTTATTCAATACCGCCAGCAGATGGAGACACTGGGGGATAATTTTCTAAGGATTTATACTGATTTTTCCTGTCTGAATTTGTCGCACAGAAAGTTGCAGGCCAAATATGTGTGACATTTCTGCGACTTTAGCTTCTAGAGCATTTTTACAACATTATACATAGGTGCTGAATACATAAAAAGCGACTGTTCAGCGACAGACAAGTCGCATCGGCTGAAAGTAGGCCAGAATGTCAGTCCATGTTGGAGCAGGTTTAGATACAGTCTAAAGTATAGATCTCAAAGTCTGTGCACAGAATTTAGCAAGGGCCTCGCACCTTCTGATGCATCAGGTAGGTGCACAATAGCATAGCCTAACCCTCTGTACTTTGGTCTATATTGATGCGGGACATAGACAGCCAGCTGATGACCAATCCATTAGTGCAATGGATGGCTGGAAGCATTTGTCTTTGCCTTTGCAATACCACAGAAGCAATGCATGGTCAATGTACAGCAATGACACACCTGTGTGAACAGCCAGGAGACCCCCCCCCCCCATGTTATGTTACATAGTTACATAGTTAGTACGGTCGAAAAAAGACATATGTCCATCACGTTCAACCAGGGAATTAAGGGGTAGGGGTGTGGCGCGATATTGGGGAAGGGATGAGATTTTATATTTCTTCATAAGCATTAATCTTATTTTGTCAATTAGGAACATTCAGCACCCACCCGCTATCAAGGCAGCTGCCTATCATGTCATGCCCTACCTGCACAGGTGTGCTGGCTACTCAAATGATCCAATTAAGGAGGCCATTTAGTCAGCAGCAGCAGAAGTCCTGTGCCTGGACGCTCCAACAGGGGCCAGACACAAGCAGAAGCAGAAGCAGCAGAAGCAGCAGCAGCACCACCTTTTGTTTTTTGGCTGCAGCAGCAGCAAGGCCCACAGGGCTGGCTAGCTGGCTAGCCAGCAAGCAGGTAGCAATGAAAGTAGGAATCTTTCTTTTTAACCCTGTAAGGGGGTGGTGCACTGTACCCGAAGATACTGCCATATCGGGTCAATGCATAGGGCGACGGAAGCAAGCTTCGAAATCGGCCCCCGTTCTCAAAAATCCATTTAATATATGGTCCCCAGATAGGGGACGTATCAGATATTAAACTGATAAGAACAGATTTTTTTTTTTTTTTTAAAGCCGAGGAACGTGCTTTCGATTCACCCAAAGTGCAAGAAAAAGTGCAAACGTGTTACACTAAAAAAACGTGCACAAAGGATGCGGTCTATCGCAAGCCCTTCTCCGATAGGAGAGAGGCCCCCCAACAAACCTTACCCTTCGCCTCCGGACCAAAAGGTACCTGCGAGGTTCCAGGTTCGATGTCCCTTTTCGCCGAAGCTACTAGGGGACCACAAATGCTCCCGGCATCCCCCTTGGCGTTAGCCAAGGTATCTGCCCGCAGAGCCGATTACGGTAGGTACCCTGCCAAAGCAGGAGTACCCGGGGTGTTTGCAGGGAGGTGCGGAACCTAATGGCCGCACACACCTCCCCTAGACCGCCAGGAGGGACACCCAGAAGGGCTACCGCATCCTGACAAATCCTGTGAACACACAACACGCAAAAAGTGACACAGTGAGACAAAAAAGAAATAAATAAGTGAATGTGTGCAGATATACTGCCCGGACATCCGGCCGGATCTATAAAAATTTCTCTGATCCTAGCCAGAAGGCCGGGAATCAAGAGGTGAGTGCCACAAGGTGAAGAGATTATGGTGCCCGTGCTTCAACCCAGTGAGTCTATTCTCCCAGTGAGTTTCGGCACCTCGGGGTCACCACTCCCCGAGGCACAAAAGTACCTCGGCTCTAGACCCTCTCAGCCTCATGGCGAGACCCGGAGGGAACAGGTCACATCGGGGCAGCCGTCGAGCTGATTCCTCAGAACCAGCCCCGGAAAGCCCTGGTACACCTGCATCCTCCATGCAGCACCCATCCCCACCAGCATGAAAACTGATAAGAACAGATACTACACTTGATCTTAGCCAAAAGGCCGAGAAGCGATAACCGTGAAAGGGGCGGGCCCAACAAGGTCCCCTTCATGGGCACTATCACTGCTTGCTGTCAGGGAGGCTGCCAGACAATTTTCCATGCACACTCTGGGCTGGGGGGCAGTCAACCACCAGTACACACAGCAGAACCTAAACCCATACCATTATTGCTAAGCAGCAAGACAGGGGCCCATTGCACTCCCACGGGGCCTTTTTAAATGCAATCCATAACCCGGATTTGCCAGGAACCCTTCTTACTCCTCCTACTTGCATGTGACACTGGGCTTAGGATCTGCATAGGAAACACACACACAAGCACACACCTACCTTTGTTGCCTGCAGATGCCTCCTTGGCTGTCCCCAAACGGTATCAAACCAACACCCACGGGAAGCTGTAAGCATAGAGGACATGCCTGCACCCCATTGGACTTACCTGTGTGGGTTAAATCCGGGTTATTTGACAACCTATGGCGGTGATGGTTCTGCTCAGGCAGAGCAGTGCTGATGCTCCTCATAAAGCTGTCGCTGCTGTGAAGGTTCTAGGTGACATCACAAATCCCTATGGTTACATACACAACAAAGCTGGGTTGTTGTTGTTTACACTCTGCAAGGCCTGTGGAAGTGAGTGACATCATAGCACTGTAGTTCTGAGGGTTCTAGATGGATGCAACAATCTCCTGTTGCTTCTATGAAGGCCATAATAGACGACATCACCAAACAGCTCCATAGTCACATACACAGCAAAGGAGAGATGTTGTTTACACCTAGTGATGTCAGTGGTATTGAGTGACATCACAGCACAGTGCTAAGGCTCCTGGGCCTGGACACAGCAGCGGCTGCAATATCTCAACGGAGAATACGTTTATATATATGTGTGTGTGTGCGCGTATATATATATATATATATATATATATATATATATATATATATATTTCTCCGCCGAAATCACTTTTAAACCCATTTCCACCTTTTTTTCCCTTCTCTTCCTCTTACTTTTTTTTCACGTTTTTTTACGTTTTTCTCCTTTTCGCCTCTTTTCTGGGCGTATTATTCTTCTTTTTCTTCTTTTTTTTCGTCTAATGCATACCCCATCAGTGCAGCAATGCTTATTCAATACCGCCAGCAGATGGAGACACTGGGGGATAATTTTCTAAGGATTTATACTGATTTTTCCTGTCTGAATTTGTCGCACAGAAAGTTGCAGGCCAAATATGTGTGACATTTCTGCGACTTTAGCTTCTAGAGCATTTTTACAACATTATACATAGGTGCTGAATACATAAAAAGCGACTGTTCAGCGACAGACAAGTCGCATCGGCTGAAAGTAGGCCAGAATGTCAGTCCATGTTGGAGCAGGTTTAGATACAGTCTAAAGTATAGATCTCAAAGTCTGTGCACAGAATTTAGCAAGGGCCTCGCACCTTCTGATGCATCAGGTAGGTGCACAATAGCATAGCCTAACCCTCTGTACTTTGGTCTATATTGATGCGGGACATAGACAGCCAGCTGATGACCAATCCATTAGTGCAATGGATGGCTGGAAGCATTTGTCTTTGCCTTTGCAATACCACAGAAGCAATGCATGGTCAATGTACAGCAATGACACACCTGTGTGAACAGCCAGGAGACCCCCCCCCCCCATGTTATGTTACATAGTTACATAGTTAGTACGGTCGAAAAAAGACATATGTCCATCACGTTCAACCAGGGAATTAAGGGGTAGGGGTGTGGCGCGATATTGGGGAAGGGATGAGATTTTATATTTCTTCATAAGCATTAATCTTATTTTGTCAATTAGGAACATTCAGCACCCACCCGCTATCAAGGCAGCTGCCTATCATGTCATGCCCTACCTGCACAGGTGTGCTGGCTACTCAAATGATCCAATTAAGGAGGCCATTTAGTCAGCAGCAGCAGAAGTCCTGTGCCTGGACGCTCCAACAGGGGCCAGACACAAGCAGAAGCAGAAGCAGCAGAAGCAGCAGCAGCACCACCTTTTGTTTTTTGGCTGCAGCAGCAGCAAGGCCCACAGGGCTGGCTAGCTGGCTAGCCAGCAAGCAGGTAGCAATGAAAGTAGGAATCTTTCTTTTTAACCCTGTAAGGGGGTGGTGCACTGTACCCGAAGATACTGCCATATCGGGTCAATGCATAGGGCGACGGAAGCAAGCTTCGAAATCGGCCCCCGTTCTCAAAAATCCATTTAATATATGGTCCCCAGATAGGGGACGTATCAGATATTAAACTGATAAGAACAGATACTACACTTGATCTTAGCCAAAAGGCCGAGAAGCGATAACCGTGAAAGGGGCGGGCCCAACAAGGTCCCCTTCATGGGCACTATCACTGCTTGCTGTCAGGGAGGCTGCCAGACAATTTTCCATGCACACTCTGGGCTGGGGGGCAGTCAACCACCAGTACACACAGCAGAACCTAAACCCATACCATTATTGCTAAGCAGCAAGACAGGGGCCCATTGCACTCCCACGGGGCCTTTTTAAATGCAATCCATAACCCGGATTTGCCAGGAACCCTTCTTACTCCTCCTACTTGCATGTGACACTGGGCTTAGGATCTGCATAGGAAACACACACACAAGCACACACCTACCTTTGTTGCCTGCAGATGCCTCCTTGGCTGTCCCCAAACGGTATCAAACCAACACCCACGGGAAGCTGTAAGCATAGAGGACATGCCTGCACCCCATTGGACTTACCTGTGTGGGTTAAATCCGGGTTATTTGACAACCTATGGCGGTGATGGTTCTGCTCAGAGGCAGAGCAGTGCTGATGCTCCTCATAAAGCTGTCGCTGCTGTGAAGGTTCTAGGTGACATCACAAATCCCTATGGTTACATACACAACAAAGCTGGGTTGTTGTTGTTTACACTCTGCAAGGCCTGTGGAAGTGAGTGACATCATAGCACTGTAGTTCTGAGGGTTCTAGATGGATGCAACAATCTCCTGTTGCTTCTATGAAGGCCATAATAGACGACATCACCAAACAGCTCCATAGTCACATACACAGCAAAGGAGAGATGTTGTTTACACCTAGTGATGTCAGTGGTATTGAGTGACATCACAGCACAGTGCTAAGGCTCCTGGGCCTGGACACAGCAGCGGCTGCAATATCTCAACGGAGAATACGTTTATATATATGTGTGTGTGTGCGCGTATATATATATATATATATATATATATATATATATATATATATATTCTCCGCCGAAATCACTTTTAAACCCATTTCCACCTTTTTTTCCCTTCTCTTCCTCTTACTTTTTTTTCACGTTTTTTTACGTTTTTCTCCTTTTCGCCTCTTTTCTGGGCGTATTATTCTTCTTTTTCTTCTTTTTTTTCGTCTAATGCATACCCCATCAGTGCAGCAATGCTTATTCAATACCGCCAGCAGATGGAGACACTGGGGGATAATTTTCTAAGGATTTATACTGATTTTTCCTGTCTGAATTTGTCGCACAGAAAGTTGCAGGCCAAATATGTGTGACATTTCTGCGACTTTAGCTTCTAGAGCATTTTTACAACATTATACATAGGTGCTGAATACATAAAAAGCGACTGTTCAGCGACAGACAAGTCGCATCGGCTGAAAGTAGGCCAGAATGTCAGTCCATGTTGGAGCAGGTTTAGATACAGTCTAAAGTATAGATCTCAAAGTCTGTGCACAGAATTTAGCAAGGGCCTCGCACCTTCTGATGCATCAGGTAGGTGCACAATAGCATAGCCTAACCCTCTGTACTTTGGTCTATATTGATGCGGGACATAGACAGCCAGCTGATGACCAATCCATTAGTGCAATGGATGGCTGGAAGCATTTGTCTTTGCCTTTGCAATACCACAGAAGCAATGCATGGTCAATGTACAGCAATGACACACCTGTGTGAACAGCCAGGAGACCCCCCCCCCCCCATGTTATGTTACATAGTTACATAGTTAGTACGGTCGAAAAAAGACATATGTCCATCACGTTCAACCAGGGAATTAAGGGGTAGGGGTGTGGCGCGATATTGGGGAAGGGATGAGATTTTATATTTCTTCATAAGCATTAATCTTATTTTGTCAATTAGGAACATTCAGCACCCACCCGCTATCAAGGCAGCTGCCTATCATGTCATGCCCTACCTGCACAGGTGTGCTGGCTACTCAAATGATCCAATTAAGGAGGCCATTTAGTCAGCAGCAGCAGAAGTCCTGTGCCTGGACGCTCCAACAGGGGCCAGACACAAGCAGAAGCAGAAGCAGCAGAAGCAGCAGCAGCACACCACCTTTTGTTTTTTGGCTGCAGCAGCAGCAAGGCCCACAGGGCTGGCTAAGCTGGCTAGCCAGCAAGCAGGTAGCAATGAAAGTAGGAATCTTTCTTTTTAACCCTGTAAGGGGGTGGTGCACTGTACCCGAAGATACTGCCATATCGGGTCAATGCATAGGGCGACGGAAGCAAGCTTCGAAATCGGCCCCCGTTCTCAAAAATCCATTTAATATATGGTCCCCAGATAGGGGACGTATCAGATATTAAACTGATAAGAACAGATACTACACTTGATCTTAGCCAAAAGGCCGAGAAGCGATAACCGTGAAAGGGGCGGGCCCAACAAGGTCCCCTTCATGGGCACTATCACTGCTTGCTGTCAGGGAGGCTGCCAGACAATTTTCCATGCACACTCTGGGCTGGGGGGCAGTCAACCACCAGTACACACAGCAGAACCTAAACCCATACCATTATTGCTAAGCAGCAAGACAGGGGCCCATTGCACTCCCACGGGGCCTTTTTAAATGCAATCCATAACCCGGATTTGCCAGGAACCCTTCTTACTCCTCCTACTTGCATGTGACACTGGGCTTAGGATCTGCATAGGAAACACACACACAAGCACACACCTACCTTTGTTGCCTGCAGATGCCTCCTTGGCTGTCCCCAAACGGTATCAAACCAACACCCACGGGAAGCTGTAAGCATAGAGGACATGCCTGCACCCCATTGGACTTACCTGTGTGGGTTAAATCCGGGTTATTTGACAACCTATGGCGGTGATGGTTCTGCTCAGGCAGAGCAGTGCTGATGCTCCTCATAAAGCTGTCGCTGCTGTGAAGGTTCTAGGTGACATCACAAATCCCTATGGTTACATACACAACAAAGCTGGGTTGTTGTTGTTTACACTCTGCAAGGCCTGTGGAAGTGAGTGACATCATAGCACTGTAGTTCTGAGGGTTCTAGATGGATGCAACAATCTCCTGTTGCTTCTATGAAGGCCATAATAGACGACATCACCAAACAGCTCCATAGTCACATACACAGCAAAGGAGAGATGTTGTTTACACCTAGTGATGTCAGTGGTATTGAGTGACATCACAGCACAGTGCTAAGGCTCCTGGGCCTGGACACAGCAGCGGCTGCAATATCTCAACGGAGAATACGTTTATATATATGTGTGTGTGTGCGCGTATATATATATATATATATATATATATATATATATATATATATATTTCTCCGCCGAAATCACTTTTAAACCCATTTCCACCTTTTTTTCCCTTCTCTTCCTCTTACTTTTTTTTCACGTTTTTTTACGTTTTTCTCCTTTTCGCCTCTTTTCTGGGCGTATTATTCTTCTTTTTCTTCTTTTTTTTCGTCTAATGCATACCCCATCAGTGCAGCAATGCTTATTCAATACCGCCAGCAGATGGAGACACTGGGGGATAATTTTCTAAGGATTTATACTGATTTTTCCTGTCTGAATTTGTCGCACAGAAAGTTGCAGGCCAAATATGTGTGACATTTCTGCGACTTTAGCTTCTAGAGCATTTTTACAACATTATACATAGGTGCTGAATACATAAAAAGCGACTGTTCAGCGACAGACAAGTCGCATCGGCTGAAAGTAGGCCAGAATGTCAGTCCATGTTGGAGCAGGTTTAGATACAGTCTAAAGTATAGATCTCAAAGTCTGTGCACAGAATTTAGCAAGGGCCTCGCACCTTCTGATGCATCAGGTAGGTGCACAATAGCATAGCCTAACCCTCTGTACTTTGGTCTATATTGATGCGGGACATAGACAGCCAGCTGATGACCAATCCATTAGTGCAATGGATGGCTGGAAGCATTTGTCTTTGCCTTTGCAATACCACAGAAGCAATGCATGGTCAATGTACAGCAATGACACACCTGTGTGAACAGCCAGGAGACCCCCCCCCCCCCATGTTATGTTACATAGTTACATAGTTAGTACGGTCGAAAAAAGACATATGTCCATCACGTTCAACCAGGGAATTAAGGGGTAGGGGTGTGGCGCGATATTGGGGAAGGGATGAGATTTTATATTTCTTCATAAGCATTAATCTTATTTTGTCAATTAGGAACATTCAGCACCCACCCGCTATCAAGGCAGCTGCCTATCATGTCATGCCCTACCTGCACAGGTGTGCTGGCTACTCAAATGATCCAATTAAGGAGGCCATTTAGTCAGCAGCAGCAGAAGTCCTGTGCCTGGACGCTCCAACAGGGGCCAGACACAAGCAGAAGCAGAAGCAGCAGAAGCAGCAGCAGCACCACCTTTTGTTTTTTGGCTGCAGCAGCAGCAAGGCCCACAGGGCTGGCTAGCTGGCTAGCCAGCAAGCAGGTAGCAATGAAAGTAGGAATCTTTCTTTTTAACCCTGTAAGGGGGTGGTGCACTGTACCCGAAGATACTGCCATATCGGGTCAATGCATAGGGCGACGGAAGCAAGCTTCGAAATCGGCCCCCGTTCTCAAAAATCCATTTAATATATGGTCCCCAGATAGGGGACGTATCAGATATTAAACTGATAAGAACAGATACTACACTTGATCTTAGCCAAAAGGCCGAGAAGCGATAACCGTGAAAGGGGCGGGCCCAACAAGGTCCCCTTCATGGGCACTATCACTGCTTGCTGTCAGGGAGGCTGCCAGACAATTTTCCATGCACACTCTGGGCTGGGGGGCAGTCAACCACCAGTACACACAGCAGAACCTAAACCCATACCATTATTGCTAAGCAGCAAGACAGGGGCCCATTGCACTCCCACGGGGCCTTTTTAAATGCAATCCATAACCCGGATTTGCCAGGAACCCTTCTTACTCCTCCTACTTGCATGTGACACTGGGCTTAGGATCTGCATAGGAAACACACACACAAGCACACACCTACCTTTGTTGCCTGCAGATGCCTCCTTGGCTGTCCCCAAACGGTATCAAACCAACACCCACGGGAAGCTGTAAGCATAGAGGACATGCCTGCACCCCATTGGACTTACCTGTGTGGGTTAAATCCGGGTTATTTGACAACCTATGGCGGTGATGGTTCTGCTCAGGCAGAGCAGTGCTGATGCTCCTCATAAAGCTGTCGCTGCTGTGAAGGTTCTAGGTGACATCACAAATCCCTATGGTTACATACACAACAAAGCTGGGTTGTTGTTGTTTACACTCTGCAAGGCCTGTGGAAGTGAGTGACATCATAGCACTGTAGTTCTGAGGGTTCTAGATGGATGCAACAATCTCCTGTTGCTTCTATGAAGGCCATAATAGACGACATCACCAAACAGCTCCATAGTCACATACACAGCAAAGGAGAGATGTTGTTTACACCTAGTGATGTCAGTGGTATTGAGTGACATCACAGCACAGTGCTAAGGCTCCTGGGCCTGGACACAGCAGCGGCTGCAATATCTCAACGGAGAATACGTTTATATATATGTGTGTGTGTGCGCGTATATATATATATATATATATATATATATATATATATATATATATTCTCCGCCGAAATCACTTTTAAACCCATTTCCACCTTTTTTTCCCTTCTCTTCCTCTTACTTTTTTTTCACGTTTTTTTACGTTTTTCTCCTTTTCGCCTCTTTTCTGGGCGTATTATTCTTCTTTTTCTTCTTTTTTTTCGTCTAATGCATACCCCATCAGTGCAGCAATGCTTATTCAATACCGCCAGCAGATGGAGACACTGGGGGATAATTTTCTAAGGATTTATACTGATTTTTCCTGTCTGAATTTGTCGCACAGAAAGTTGCAGGCCAAATATGTGTGACATTTCTGCGACTTTAGCTTCTAGAGCATTTTTACAACATTATACATAGGTGCTGAATACATAAAAAGCGACTGTTCAGCGACAGACAAGTCGCATCGGCTGAAAGTAGGCCAGAATGTCAGTCCATGTTGGAGCAGGTTTAGATACAGTCTAAAGTATAGATCTCAAAGTCTGTGCACAGAATTTAGCAAGGGCCTCGCACCTTCTGATGCATCAGGTAGGTGCACAATAGCATAGCCTAACCCTCTGTACTTTGGTCTATATTGATGCGGGACATAGACAGCCAGCTGATGACCAATCCATTAGTGCAATGGATGGCTGGAAGCATTTGTCTTTGCCTTTGCAATACCACAGAAGCAATGCATGGTCAATGTACAGCAATGACACACCTGTGTGAACAGCCAGGAGACCCCCCCCCCCCCATGTTATGTTACATAGTTACATAGTTAGTACGGTCGAAAAAAGACATATGTCCATCACGTTCAACCAGGGAATTAAGGGGTAGGGGTGTGGCGCGATATTGGGGAAGGGATGAGATTTTATATTTCTTCATAAGCATTAATCTTATTTTGTCAATTAGGAACATTCAGCACCCACCCGCTATCAAGGCAGCTGCCTATCATGTCATGCCCTACCTGCACAGGTGTGCTGGCTACTCAAATGATCCAATTAAGGAGGCCATTTAGTCAGCAGCAGCAGAAGTCCTGTGCCTGGACGCTCCAACAGGGGCCAGACACAAGCAGAAGCAGAAGCAGCAGAAGCAGCAGCAGCACCACCTTTTGTTTTTTGGCTGCAGCAGCAGCAAGGCCCACAGGGCTGGCTAGCTGGCTAGCCAGCAAGCAGGTAGCAATGAAAGTAGGAATCTTTCTTTTTAACCCTGTAAGGGGGTGGTGCACTGTACCCGAAGATACTGCCATATCGGGTCAATGCATAGGGCGACGGAAGCAAGCTTCGAAATCGGCCCCCGTTCTCAAAAATCCATTTAATATATGGTCCCCAGATAGGGGACGTATCAGATATTAAACTGATAAGAACAGATACTACACTTGATCTTAGCCAAAAGGCCGAGAAGCGATAACCGTGAAAGGGGCGGGCCCAACAAGGTCCCCTTCATGGGCACTATCACTGCTTGCTGTCAGGGAGGCTGCCAGACAATTTTCCATGCACACTCTGGGCTGGGGGGCAGTCAACCACCAGTACACACAGCAGAACCTAAACCCATACCATTATTGCTAAGCAGCAAGACAGGGGCCCATTGCACTCCCACGGGGCCTTTTTAAATGCAATCCATAACCCGGATTTGCCAGGAACCCTTCTTACTCCTCCTACTTGCATGTGACACTGGGCTTAGGATCTGCATAGGAAACACACACACAAGCACACACCTACCTTTGTTGCCTGCAGATGCCTCCTTGGCTGTCCCCAAACGGTATCAAACCAACACCCACGGGAAGCTGTAAGCATAGAGGACATGCCTGCACCCCATTGGACTTACCTGTGTGGGTTAAATCCGGGTTATTTGACAACCTATGGCGGTGATGGTTCTGCTCAGGCAGAGCAGTGCTGATGCTCCTCATAAAGCTGTCGCTGCTGTGAAGGTTCTAGGTGACATCACAAATCCCTATGGTTACATACACAACAAAGCTGGGTTGTTGTTGTTTACACTCTGCAAGGCCTGTGGAAGTGAGTGACATCATAGCACTGTAGTTCTGAGGGTTCTAGATGGATGCAACAATCTCCTGTTGCTTCTATGAAGGCCATAATAGACGACATCACCAAACAGCTCCATAGTCACATACACAGCAAAGGAGAGATGTTGTTTACACCTAGTGATGTCAGTGGTATTGAGTGACATCACAGCACAGTGCTAAGGCTCCTGGGCCTGGACACAGCAGCGGCTGCAATATCTCAACGGAGAATACGTTTATATATATGTGTGTGTGTGCGCGTATATATATATATATATATATATATATATATATATATATATATATATATTTCTCCGCCGAAATCACTTTTAAACCCATTTCCACCTTTTTTTCCCTTCTCTTCCTCTTACTTTTTTTTCACGTTTTTTTACGTTTTTCTCCTTTTCGCCTCTTTTCTGGGCGTATTATTCTTCTTTTTCTTCTTTTTTTTCGTCTAATGCATACCCCATCAGTGCAGCAATGCTTATTCAATACCGCCAGCAGATGGAGACACTGGGGGATAATTTTCTAAGGATTTATACTGATTTTTCCTGTCTGAATTTGTCGCACAGAAAGTTGCAGGCCAAATATGTGTGACATTTCTGCGACTTTAGCTTCTAGAGCATTTTTACAACATTATACATAGGTGCTGAATACATAAAAAGCGACTGTTCAGCGACAGACAAGTCGCATCGGCTGAAAGTAGGCCAGAATGTCAGTCCATGTTGGAGCAGGTTTAGATACAGTCTAAAGTATAGATCTCAAAGTCTGTGCACAGAATTTAGCAAGGGCCTCGCACCTTCTGATGCATCAGGTAGGTGCACAATAGCATAGCCTAACCCTCTGTACTTTGGTCTATATTGATGCGGGACATAGACAGCCAGCTGATGACCAATCCATTAGTGCAATGGATGGCTGGAAGCATTTGTCTTTGCCTTTGCAATACCACAGAAGCAATGCATGGTCAATGTACAGCAATGACACACCTGTGTGAACAGCCAGGAGACCCCCCCCCCCCATGTTATGTTACATAGTTACATAGTTAGTACGGTCGAAAAAAGACATATGTCCATCACGTTCAACCAGGGAATTAAGGGGTAGGGGTGTGGCGCGATATTGGGGAAGGGATGAGATTTTATATTTCTTCATAAGCATTAATCTTATTTTGTCAATTAGGAACATTCAGCACCCACCCGCTATCAAGGCAGCTGCCTATCATGTCATGCCCTACCTGCACAGGTGTGCTGGCTACTCAAATGATCCAATTAAGGAGGCCATTTAGTCAGCAGCAGCAGAAGTCCTGTGCCTGGACGCTCCAACAGGGGCCAGACACAAGCAGAAGCAGAAGCAGCAGAAGCAGCAGCAGCACCACCTTTTGTTTTTTGGCTGCAGCAGCAGCAAGGCCCACAGGGCTGGCTAGCTGGCTAGCCAGCAAGCAGGTAGCAATGAAAGTAGGAATCTTTCTTTTTAACCCTGTAAGGGGGTGGTGCACTGTACCCGAAGATACTGCCATATCGGGTCAATGCATAGGGCGACGGAAGCAAGCTTCGAAATCGGCCCCCGTTCTCAAAAATCCATTTAATATATGGTCCCCAGATAGGGGACGTATCAGATATTAAACTGATAAGAACAGATACTACACTTGATCTTAGCCAAAAGGCCGAGAAGCGATAACCGTGAAAGGGGCGGGCCCAACAAGGTCCCCTTCATGGGCACTATCACTGCTTGCTGTCAGGGAGGCTGCCAGACAATTTTCCATGCACACTCTGGGCTGGGGGGCAGTCAACCACCAGTACACACAGCAGAACCTAAACCCATACCATTATTGCTAAGCAGCAAGACAGGGGCCCATTGCACTCCCACGGGGCCTTTTTAAATGCAATCCATAACCCGGATTTGCCAGGAACCCTTCTTACTCCTCCTACTTGCATGTGACACTGGGCTTAGGATCTGCATAGGAAACACACACACAAGCACACACCTACCTTTGTTGCCTGCAGATGCCTCCTTGGCTGTCCCCAAACGGTATCAAACCAACACCCACGGGAAGCTGTAAGCATAGAGGACATGCCTGCACCCCATTGGACTTACCTGTGTGGGTTAAATCCGGGTTATTTGACAACCTATGGCGGTGATGGTTCTGCTCAGGCAGAGCAGTGCTGATGCTCCTCATAAAGCTGTCGCTGCTGTGAAGGTTCTAGGTGACATCACAAATCCCTATGGTTACATACACAACAAAGCTGGGTTGTTGTTGTTTACACTCTGCAAGGCCTGTGGAAGTGAGTGACATCATAGCACTGTAGTTCTGAGGGTTCTAGATGGATGCAACAATCTCCTGTTGCTTCTATGAAGGCCATAATAGACGACATCACCAAACAGCTCCATAGTCACATACACAGCAAAGGAGAGATGTTGTTTACACCTAGTGATGTCAGTGGTATTGAGTGACATCACAGCACAGTGCTAAGGCTCCTGGGCCTGGACACAGCAGCGGCTGCAATATCTCAACGGAGAATACGTTTATATATATGTGTGTGTGTGCGCGTATATATATATATATATATATATATATATATATATATATATATATATATTTCTCCGCCGAAATCACTTTTAAACCCATTTCCACCTTTTTTTCCCTTCTCTTCCTCTTACTTTTTTTTCACGTTTTTTTACGTTTTTCTCCTTTTCGCCTCTTTTCTGGGCGTATTATTCTTCTTTTTCTTCTTTTTTTTCGTCTAATGCATACCCCATCAGTGCAGCAATGCTTATTCAATACCGCCAGCAGATGGAGACACTGGGGGATAATTTTCTAAGGATTTATACTGATTTTTCCTGTCTGAATTTGTCGCACAGAAAGTTGCAGGCCAAATATGTGTGACATTTCTGCGACTTTAGCTTCTAGAGCATTTTTACAACATTATACATAGGTGCTGAATACATAAAAAGCGACTGTTCAGCGACAGACAAGTCGCATCGGCTGAAAGTAGGCCAGAATGTCAGTCCATGTTGGAGCAGGTTTAGATACAGTCTAAAGTATAGATCTCAAAGTCTGTGCACAGAATTTAGCAAGGGCCTCGCACCTTCTGATGCATCAGGTAGGTGCACAATAGCATAGCCTAACCCTCTGTACTTTGGTCTATATTGATGCGGGACATAGACAGCCAGCTGATGACCAATCCATTAGTGCAATGGATGGCTGGAAGCATTTGTCTTTGCCTTTGCAATACCACAGAAGCAATGCATGGTCAATGTACAGCAATGACACACCTGTGTGAACAGCCAGGAGACCCCCCCCCCCCCATGTTATGTTACATAGTTACATAGTTAGTACGGTCGAAAAAAGACATATGTCCATCACGTTCAACCAGGGAATTAAGGGGTAGGGGTGTGGCGCGATATTGGGGAAGGGATGAGATTTTATATTTCTTCATAAGCATTAATCTTATTTTGTCAATTAGGAACATTCAGCACCCACCCGCTATCAAGGCAGCTGCCTATCATGTCATGCCCTACCTGCACAGGTGTGCTGGCTACTCAAATGATCCAATTAAGGAGGCCATTTAGTCAGCAGCAGCAGAAGTCCTGTGCCTGGACGCTCCAACAGGGGCCAGACACAAGCAGAAGCAGAAGCAGCAGAAGCAGCAGCAGCACCACCTTTTGTTTTTTGGCTGCAGCAGCAGCAAGGCCCACAGGGCTGGCTAGCTGGCTAGCCAGCAAGCAGGTAGCAATGAAAGTAGGAATCTTTCTTTTTAACCCTGTAAGGGGGTGGTGCACTGTACCCGAAGATACTGCCATATCGGGTCAATGCATAGGGCGACGGAAGCAAGCTTCGAAATCGGCCCCCGTTCTCAAAAATCCATTTAATATATGGTCCCCAGATAGGGGACGTATCAGATATTAAACTGATAAGAACAGATACTACACTTGATCTTAGCCAAAAGGCCGAGAAGCGATAACCGTGAAAGGGGTGGGCCCAACAAGGTCCCCTTCATGGGCACTATCACTGCTTGCTGTCAGGGAGGCTGCCAGACAATTTTCCATGCACACTCTGGGCTGGGGGGCAGTCAACCACCAGTACACACAGCAGAACCTAAACCCATACCATTATTGCTAAGCAGCAAGACAGGGGCCCATTGCACTCCCACGGGGCCTTTTTAAATGCAATCCATAACCCGGATTTGCCAGGAACCCTTCTTACTCCTCCTACTTGCATGTGACACTGGGCTTAGGATCTGCATAGGAAACACACACACAAGCACACACCTACCTTTGTTGCCTGCAGATGCCTCCTTGGCTGTCCCCAAACGGTATCAAACCAACACCCACGGGAAGCTGTAAGCATAGAGGACATGCCTGCACCCCATTGGACTTACCTGTGTGGGTTAAATCCGGGTTATTTGACAACCTATGGCGGTGATGGTTCTGCTCAGGCAGAGCAGTGCTGATGCTCCTCATAAAGCTGTCGCTGCTGTGAAGGTTCTAGGTGACATCACAAATCCCTATGGTTACATACACAACAAAGCTGGGTTGTTGTTGTTTACACTCTGCAAGGCCTGTGGAAGTGAGTGACATCATAGCACTGTAGTTCTGAGGGTTCTAGATGGATGCAACAATCTCCTGTTGCTTCTATGAAGGCCATAATAGACGACATCACCAAACAGCTCCATAGTCACATACACAGCAAAGGAGAGATGTTGTTTACACCTAGTGATGTCAGTGGTATTGAGTGACATCACAGCACAGTGCTAAGGCTCCTGGGCCTGGACACAGCAGCGGCTGCAATATCTCAACGGAGAATACGTTTATATATATGTGTGTGTGTGCGCGTATATATATATATATATATATATATATATATATATATATATATATATATATCTCCGCCGAAATCACTTTTAAACCCATTTCCACCTTTTTTTCCCTTCTCTTCCTCTTACTTTTTTTTCACGTTTTTTTACGTTTTTCTCCTTTTCGCCTCTTTTCTGGGCGTATTATTCTTCTTTTTCTTCTTTTTTTTCGTCTAATGCATACCCCATCAGTGCAGCAATGCTTATTCAATACCGCCAGCAGATGGAGACACTGGGGGATAATTTTCTAAGGATTTATACTGATTTTTCCTGTCTGAATTTGTCGCACAGAAAGTTGCAGGCCAAATATGTGTGACATTTCTGCGACTTTAGCTTCTAGAGCATTTTTACAACATTATACATAGGTGCTGAATACATAAAAAGCGACTGTTCAGCGACAGACAAGTCGCATCGGCTGAAAGTAGGCCAGAATGTCAGTCCATGTTGGAGCAGGTTTAGATACAGTCTAAAGTATAGATCTCAAAGTCTGTGCACAGAATTTAGCAAGGGCCTCGCACCTTCTGATGCATCAGGTAGGTGCACAATAGCATAGCCTAACCCTCTGTACTTTGGTCTATATTGATGCGGGACATAGACAGCCAGCTGATGACCAATCCATTAGTGCAATGGATGGCTGGAAGCATTTGTCTTTGCCTTTGCAATACCACAGAAGCAATGCATGGTCAATGTACAGCAATGACACACCTGTGTGAACAGCCAGGAGACCCCCCCCCCCCCATGTTATGTTACATAGTTACATAGTTAGTACGGTCGAAAAAAGACATATGTCCATCACGTTCAACCAGGGAATTAAGGGGTAGGGGTGTGGCGCGATATTGGGGAAGGGATGAGATTTTATATTTCTTCATAAGCATTAATCTTATTTTGTCAATTAGGAACATTCAGCACCCACCCGCTATCAAGGCAGCTGCCTATCATGTCATGCCCTACCTGCACAGGTGTGCTGGCTACTCAAATGATCCAATTAAGGAGGCCATTTAGTCAGCAGCAGCAGAAGTCCTGTGCCTGGACGCTCCAACAGGGGCCAGACACAAGCAGAAGCAGAAGCAGCAGAAGCAGCAGCAGCACCACCTTTTGTTTTTTGGCTGCAGCAGCAGCAAGGCCCACAGGGCTGGCTAGCTGGCTAGCCAGCAAGCAGGTAGCAATGAAAGTAGGAATCTTTCTTTTTAACCCTGTAAGGGGGTGGTGCACTGTACCCGAAGATACTGCCATATCGGGTCAATGCATAGGGCGACGGAAGCAAGCTTCGAAATCGGCCCCCGTTCTCAAAAATCCATTTAATATATGGTCCCCAGATAGGGGACGTATCAGATATTAAACTGATAAGAACAGATACTACACTTGATCTTAGCCAAAAGGCCGAGAAGCGATAACCGTGAAAGGGGCGGGCCCAACAAGGTCCCCTTCATGGGCACTATCACTGCTTGCTGTCAGGGAGGCTGCCAGACAATTTTCCATGCACACTCTGGGCTGGGGGGCAGTCAACCACCAGTACACACAGCAGAACCTAAACCCATACCATTATTGCTAAGCAGCAAGACAGGGGCCCATTGCACTCCCACGGGGCCTTTTTAAATGCAATCCATAACCCGGATTTGCCAGGAACCCTTCTTACTCCTCCTACTTGCATGTGACACTGGGCTTAGGATCTGCATAGGAAACACACACACAAGCACACACCTACCTTTGTTGCCTGCAGATGCCTCCTTGGCTGTCCCCAAACGGTATCAAACCAACACCCACGGGAAGCTGTAAGCATAGAGGACATGCCTGCACCCCATTGGACTTACCTGTGTGGGTTAAATCCGGGTTATTTGACAACCTATGGCGGTGATGGTTCTGCTCAGGCAGAGCAGTGCTGATGCTCCTCATAAAGCTGTCGCTGCTGTGAAGGTTCTAGGTGACATCACAAATCCCTATGGTTACATACACAACAAAGCTGGGTTGTTGTTGTTTACACTCTGCAAGGCCTGTGGAAGTGAGTGACATCATAGCACTGTAGTTCTGAGGGTTCTAGATGGATGCAACAATCTCCTGTTGCTTCTATGAAGGCCATAATAGACGACATCACCAAACAGCTCCATAGTCACATACACAGCAAAGGAGAGATGTTGTTTACACCTAGTGATGTCAGTGGTATTGAGTGACATCACAGCACAGTGCTAAGGCTCCTGGGCCTGGACACAGCAGCGGCTGCAATATCTCAACGGAGAATACGTTTATATATATGTGTGTGTGTGCGCGTATATATATATATATATATATATATATATATATATATATATATATTTCTCCGCCGAAATCACTTTTAAACCCATTTCCACCTTTTTTTCCCTTCTCTTCCTCTTACTTTTTTTTCACGTTTTTTTACGTTTTTCTCCTTTTCGCCTCTTTTCTGGGCGTATTATTCTTCTTTTTCTTCTTTTTTTTCGTCTAATGCATACCCCATCAGTGCAGCAATGCTTATTCAATACCGCCAGCAGATGGAGACACTGGGGGATAATTTTCTAAGGATTTATACTGATTTTTCCTGTCTGAATTTGTCGCACAGAAAGTTGCAGGCCAAATATGTGTGACATTTCTGCGACTTTAGCTTCTAGAGCATTTTTACAACATTATACATAGGTGCTGAATACATAAAAAGCGACTGTTCAGCGACAGACAAGTCGCATCGGCTGAAAGTAGGCCAGAATGTCAGTCCATGTTGGAGCAGGTTTAGATACAGTCTAAAGTATAGATCTCAAAGTCTGTGCACAGAATTTAGCAAGGGCCTCGCACCTTCTGATGCATCAGGTAGGTGCACAATAGCATAGCCTAACCCTCTGTACTTTGGTCTATATTGATGCGGGACATAGACAGCCAGCTGATGACCAATCCATTAGTGCAATGGATGGCTGGAAGCATTTGTCTTTGCCTTTGCAATACCACAGAAGCAATGCATGGTCAATGTACAGCAATGACACACCTGTGTGAACAGCCAGGAGACCCCCCCCCCCCATGTTATGTTACATAGTTACATAGTTAGTACGGTCGAAAAAAGACATATGTCCATCACGTTCAACCAGGGAATTAAGGGGTAGGGGTGTGGCGCGATATTGGGGAAGGGATGAGATTTTATATTTCTTCATAAGCATTAATCTTATTTTGTCAATTAGGAACATTCAGCACCCACCCGCTATCAAGGCAGCTGCCTATCATGTCATGCCCTACCTGCACAGGTGTGCTGGCTACTCAAATGATCCAATTAAGGAGGCCATTTAGTCAGCAGCAGCAGAAGTCCTGTGCCTGGACGCTCCAACAGGGGCCAGACACAAGCAGAAGCAGAAGCAGCAGAAGCAGCAGCAGCACCACCTTTTGTTTTTTGGCTGCAGCAGCAGCAAGGCCCACAGGGCTGGCTAGCTGGCTAGCCAGCAAGCAGGTAGCAATGAAAGTAGGAATCTTTCTTTTTAACCCTGTAAGGGGGTGGTGCACTGTACCCGAAGATACTGCCATATCGGGTCAATGCATAGGGCGACGGAAGCAAGCTTCGAAATCGGCCCCCGTTCTCAAAAATCCATTTAATATATGGTCCCCAGATAGGGGACGTATCAGATATTAAACTGATAAGAACAGATACTACACTTGATCTTAGCCAAAAGGCCGAGAAGCGATAACCGTGAAAGGGGCGGGCCCAACAAGGTCCCCTTCATGGGCACTATCACTGCTTGCTGTCAGGGAGGCTGCCAGACAATTTTCCATGCACACTCTGGGCTGGGGGGCAGTCAACCACCAGTACACACAGCAGAACCTAAACCCATACCATTATTGCTAAGCAGCAAGACAGGGGCCCATTGCACTCCCACGGGGCCTTTTTAAATGCAATCCATAACCCGGATTTGCCAGGAACCCTTCTTACTCCTCCTACTTGCATGTGACACTGGGCTTAGGATCTGCATAGGAAACACACACACAAGCACACACCTACCTTTGTTGCCTGCAGATGCCTCCTTGGCTGTCCCCAAACGGTATCAAACCAACACCCACGGGAAGCTGTAAGCATAGAGGACATGCCTGCACCCCATTGGACTTACCTGTGTGGGTTAAATCCGGGTTATTTGACAACCTATGGCGGTGATGGTTCTGCTCAGGCAGAGCAGTGCTGATGCTCCTCATAAAGCTGTCGCTGCTGTGAAGGTTCTAGGTGACATCACAAATCCCTATGGTTACATACACAACAAAGCTGGGTTGTTGTTGTTTACACTCTGCAAGGCCTGTGGAAGTGAGTGACATCATAGCACTGTAGTTCTGAGGGTTCTAGATGGATGCAACAATCTCCTGTTGCTTCTATGAAGGCCATAATAGACGACATCACCAAACAGCTCCATAGTCACATACACAGCAAAGGAGAGATGTTGTTTACACCTAGTGATGTCAGTGGTATTGAGTGACATCACAGCACAGTGCTAAGGCTCCTGGGCCTGGACACAGCAGCGGCTGCAATATCTCAACGGAGAATACGTTTATATATATGTGTGTGTGTGCGCGTATATATATATATATATATATATATATATATATATATATATATATATATATATTTCTCCGCCGAAATCACTTTTAAACCCATTTCCACCTTTTTTTCCCTTCTCTTCCTCTTACTTTTTTTTCACGTTTTTTTACGTTTTTCTCCTTTTCGCCTCTTTTCTGGGCGTATTATTCTTCTTTTTCTTCTTTTTTTTCGTCTAATGCATACCCCATCAGTGCAGCAATGCTTATTCAATACCGCCAGCAGATGGAGACACTGGGGGATAATTTTCTAAGGATTTATACTGATTTTTCCTGTCTGAATTTGTCGCACAGAAAGTTGCAGGCCAAATATGTGTGACATTTCTGCGACTTTAGCTTCTAGAGCATTTTTACAACATTATACATAGGTGCTGAATACATAAAAAGCGACTGTTCAGCGACAGACAAGTCGCATCGGCTGAAAGTAGGCCAGAATGTCAGTCCATGTTGGAGCAGGTTTAGATACAGTCTAAAGTATAGATCTCAAAGTCTGTGCACAGAATTTAGCAAGGGCCTCGCACCTTCTGATGCATCAGGTAGGTGCACAATAGCATAGCCTAACCCTCTGTACTTTGGTCTATATTGATGCGGGACATAGACAGCCAGCTGATGACCAATCCATTAGTGCAATGGATGGCTGGAAGCATTTGTCTTTGCCTTTGCAATACCACAGAAGCAATGCATGGTCAATGTACAGCAATGACACACCTGTGTGAACAGCCAGGAGACCCCCCCCCCCCATGTTATGTTACATAGTTACATAGTTAGTACGGTCGAAAAAAGACATATGTCCATCACGTTCAACCAGGGAATTAAGGGGTAGGGGTGTGGCGCGATATTGGGGAAGGGATGAGATTTTATATTTCTTCATAAGCATTAATCTTATTTTGTCAATTAGGAACATTCAGCACCCACCCGCTATCAAGGCAGCTGCCTATCATGTCATGCCCTACCTGCACAGGTGTGCTGGCTACTCAAATGATCCAATTAAGGAGGCCATTTAGTCAGCAGCAGCAGAAGTCCTGTGCCTGGACGCTCCAACAGGGGCCAGACACAAGCAGAAGCAGAAGCAGCAGAAGCAGCAGCAGCACCACCTTTTGTTTTTTGGCTGCAGCAGCAGCAAGGCCCACAGGGCTGGCTAGCTGGCTAGCCAGCAAGCAGGTAGCAATGAAAGTAGGAATCTTTCTTTTTAACCCTGTAAGGGGGTGGTGCACTGTACCCGAAGATACTGCCATATCGGGTCAATGCATAGGGCGACGGAAGCAAGCTTCGAAATCGGCCCCCGTTCTCAAAAATCCATTTAATATATGGTCCCCAGATAGGGGACGTATCAGATATTAAACTGATAAGAACAGATACTACACTTGATCTTAGCCAAAAGGCCGAGAAGCGATAACCGTGAAAGGGGCGGGCCCAACAAGGTCCCCTTCATGGGCACTATCACTGCTTGCTGTCAGGGAGGCTGCCAGACAATTTTCCATGCACACTCTGGGCTGGGGGGCAGTCAACCACCAGTACACACAGCAGAACCTAAACCCATACCATTATTGCTAAGCAGCAAGACAGGGGCCCATTGCACTCCCACGGGGCCTTTTTAAATGCAATCCATAACCCGGATTTGCCAGGAACCCTTCTTACTCCTCCTACTTGCATGTGACACTGGGCTTAGGATCTGCATAGGAAACACACACACAAGCACACACCTACCTTTGTTGCCTGCAGATGCCTCCTTGGCTGTCCCCAAACGGTATCAAACCAACACCCACGGGAAGCTGTAAGCATAGAGGACATGCCTGCACCCCATTGGACTTACCTGTGTGGGTTAAATCCGGGTTATTTGACAACCTATGGCGGTGATGGTTCTGCTCAGGCAGAGCAGTGCTGATGCTCCTCATAAAGCTGTCGCTGCTGTGAAGGTTCTAGGTGACATCACAAATCCCTATGGTTACATACACAACAAAGCTGGGTTGTTGTTGTTTACACTCTGCAAGGCCTGTGGAAGTGAGTGACATCATAGCACTGTAGTTCTGAGGGTTCTAGATGGATGCAACAATCTCCTGTTGCTTCTATGAAGGCCATAATAGACGACATCACCAAACAGCTCCATAGTCACATACACAGCAAAGGAGAGATGTTGTTTACACCTAGTGATGTCAGTGGTATTGAGTGACATCACAGCACAGTGCTAAGGCTCCTGGGCCTGGACACAGCAGCGGCTGCAATATCTCAACGGAGAATACGTTTATATATATGTGTGTGTGTGCGCGTATATATATATATATATATATATATATATATATATATATATATATTTCTCCGCCGAAATCACTTTTAAACCCATTTCCACCTTTTTTTCCCTTCTCTTCCTCTTACTTTTTTTTCACGTTTTTTTACGTTTTTCTCCTTTTCGCCTCTTTTCTGGGCGTATTATTCTTCTTTTTCTTCTTTTTTTTCGTCTAATGCATACCCCATCAGTGCAGCAATGCTTATTCAATACCGCCAGCAGATGGAGACACTGGGGGATAATTTTCTAAGGATTTATACTGATTTTTCCTGTCTGAATTTGTCGCACAGAAAGTTGCAGGCCAAATATGTGTGACATTTCTGCGACTTTAGCTTCTAGAGCATTTTTACAACATTATACATAGGTGCTGAATACATAAAAAGCGACTGTTCAGCGACAGACAAGTCGCATCGGCTGAAAGTAGGCCAGAATGTCAGTCCATGTTGGAGCAGGTTTAGATACAGTCTAAAGTATAGATCTCAAAGTCTGTGCACAGAATTTAGCAAGGGCCTCGCACCTTCTGATGCATCAGGTAGGTGCACAATAGCATAGCCTAACCCTCTGTACTTTGGTCTATATTGATGCGGGACATAGACAGCCAGCTGATGACCAATCCATTAGTGCAATGGATGGCTGGAAGCATTTGTCTTTGCCTTTGCAATACCACAGAAGCAATGCATGGTCAATGTACAGCAATGACACACCTGTGTGAACAGCCAGGAGACCCCCCCCCCCCATGTTATGTTACATAGTTACATAGTTAGTACGGTCGAAAAAAGACATATGTCCATCACGTTCAACCAGGGAATTAAGGGGTAGGGGTGTGGCGCGATATTGGGGAAGGGATGAGATTTTATATTTCTTCATAAGCATTAATCTTATTTTGTCAATTAGGAACATTCAGCACCCACCCGCTATCAAGGCAGCTGCCTATCATGTCATGCCCTACCTGCACAGGTGTGCTGGCTACTCAAATGATCCAATTAAGGAGGCCATTTAGTCAGCAGCAGCAGAAGTCCTGTGCCTGGACGCTCCAACAGGGGCCAGACACAAGCAGAAGCAGAAGCAGCAGAAGCAGCAGCAGCACCACCTTTTGTTTTTTGGCTGCAGCAGCAGCAAGGCCCACAGGGCTGGCTAGCTGGCTAGCCAGCAAGCAGGTAGCAATGAAAGTAGGAATCTTTCTTTTTAACCCTGTAAGGGGGTGGTGCACTGTACCCGAAGATACTGCCATATCGGGTCAATGCATAGGGCGACGGAAGCAAGCTTCGAAATCGGCCCCCGTTCTCAAAAATCCATTTAATATATGGTCCCCAGATAGGGGACGTATCAGATATTAAACTGATAAGAACAGATACTACACTTGATCTTAGCCAAAAGGCCGAGAAGCGATAACCGTGAAAGGGGCGGGCCCAACAAGGTCCCCTTCATGGGCACTATCACTGCTTGCTGTCAGGGAGGCTGCCAGACAATTTTCCATGCACACTCTGGGCTGGGGGGCAGTCAACCACCAGTACACACAGCAGAACCTAAACCCATACCATTATTGCTAAGCAGCAAGACAGGGGCCCATTGCACTCCCACGGGGCCTTTTTAAATGCAATCCATAACCCGGATTTGCCAGGAACCCTTCTTACTCCTCCTACTTGCATGTGACACTGGGCTTAGGATCTGCATAGGAAACACACACACAAGCACACACCTACCTTTGTTGCCTGCAGATGCCTCCTTGGCTGTCCCCAAACGGTATCAAACCAACACCCACGGGAAGCTGTAAGCATAGAGGACATGCCTGCACCCCATTGGACTTACCTGTGTGGGTTAAATCCGGGTTATTTGACAACCTATGGCGGTGATGGTTCTGCTCAGGCAGAGCAGTGCTGATGCTCCTCATAAAGCTGTCGCTGCTGTGAAGGTTCTAGGTGACATCACAAATCCCTATGGTTACATACACAACAAAGCTGGGTTGTTGTTGTTTACACTCTGCAAGGCCTGTGGAAGTGAGTGACATCATAGCACTGTAGTTCTGAGGGTTCTAGATGGATGCAACAATCTCCTGTTGCTTCTATGAAGGCCATAATAGACGACATCACCAAACAGCTCCATAGTCACATACACAGCAAAGGAGAGATGTTGTTTACACCTAGTGATGTCAGTGGTATTGAGTGACATCACAGCACAGTGCTAAGGCTCCTGGGCCTGGACACAGCAGCGGCTGCAATATCTCAACGGAGAATACGTTTATATATATGTGTGTGTGTGCGCGTATATATATATATATATATATATATATATATATATATATATATTTCTCCGCCGAAATCACTTTTAAACCCATTTCCACCTTTTTTTCCCTTCTCTTCCTCTTACTTTTTTTTCACGTTTTTTTACGTTTTTCTCCTTTTCGCCTCTTTTCTGGGCGTATTATTCTTCTTTTTCTTCTTTTTTTTCGTCTAATGCATACCCCATCAGTGCAGCAATGCTTATTCAATACCGCCAGCAGATGGAGACACTGGGGGATAATTTTCTAAGGATTTATACTGATTTTTCCTGTCTGAATTTGTCGCACAGAAAGTTGCAGGCCAAATATGTGTGACATTTCTGCGACTTTAGCTTCTAGAGCATTTTTACAACATTATACATAGGTGCTGAATACATAAAAAGCGACTGTTCAGCGACAGACAAGTCGCATCGGCTGAAAGTAGGCCAGAATGTCAGTCCATGTTGGAGCAGGTTTAGATACAGTCTAAAGTATAGATCTCAAAGTCTGTGCACAGAATTTAGCAAGGGCCTCGCACCTTCTGATGCATCAGGTAGGTGCACAATAGCATAGCCTAACCCTCTGTACTTTGGTCTATATTGATGCGGGACATAGACAGCCAGCTGATGACCAATCCATTAGTGCAATGGATGGCTGGAAGCATTTGTCTTTGCCTTTGCAATACCACAGAAGCAATGCATGGTCAATGTACAGCAATGACACACCTGTGTGAACAGCCAGGAGACCCCCCCCCCCCATGTTATGTTACATAGTTACATAGTTAGTACGGTCGAAAAAAGACATATGTCCATCACGTTCAACCAGGGAATTAAGGGGTAGGGGTGTGGCGCGATATTGGGGAAGGGATGAGATTTTATATTTCTTCATAAGCATTAATCTTATTTTGTCAATTAGGAACATTCAGCACCCACCCGCTATCAAGGCAGCTGCCTATCATGTCATGCCCTACCTGCACAGGTGTGCTGGCTACTCAAATGATCCAATTAAGGAGGCCATTTAGTCAGCAGCAGCAGAAGTCCTGTGCCTGGACGCTCCAACAGGGGCCAGACACAAGCAGAAGCAGAAGCAGCAGAAGCAGCAGCAGCACCACCTTTTGTTTTTTGGCTGCAGCAGCAGCAAGGCCCACAGGGCTGGCTAGCTGGCTAGCCAGCAAGCAGGTAGCAATGAAAGTAGGAATCTTTCTTTTTAACCCTGTAAGGGGGTGGTGCACTGTACCCGAAGATACTGCCATATCGGGTCAATGCATAGGGCGACGGAAGCAAGCTTCGAAATCGGCCCCCGTTCTCAAAAATCCATTTAATATATGGTCCCCAGATAGGGGACGTATCAGATATTAAACTGATAAGAACAGATACTACACTTGATCTTAGCCAAAAGGCCGAGAAGCGATAACCGTGAAAGGGGCGGGCCCAACAAGGTCCCCTTCATGGGCACTATCACTGCTTGCTGTCAGGGAGGCTGCCAGACAATTTTCCATGCACACTCTGGGCTGGGGGGCAGTCAACCACCAGTACACACAGCAGAACCTAAACCCATACCATTATTGCTAAGCAGCAAGACAGGGGCCCATTGCACTCCCACGGGGCCTTTTTAAATGCAATCCATAACCCGGATTTGCCAGGAACCCTTCTTACTCCTCCTACTTGCATGTGACACTGGGCTTAGGATCTGCATAGGAAACACACACACAAGCACACACCTACCTTTGTTGCCTGCAGATGCCTCCTTGGCTGTCCCCAAACGGTATCAAACCAACACCCACGGGAAGCTGTAAGCATAGAGGACATGCCTGCACCCCATTGGACTTACCTGTGTGGGTTAAATCCGGGTTATTTGACAACCTATGGCGGTGATGGTTCTGCTCAGGCAGAGCAGTGCTGATGCTCCTCATAAAGCTGTCGCTGCTGTGAAGGTTCTAGGTGACATCACAAATCCCTATGGTTACATACACAACAAAGCTGGGTTGTTGTTGTTTACACTCTGCAAGGCCTGTGGAAGTGAGTGACATCATAGCACTGTAGTTCTGAGGGTTCTAGATGGATGCAACAATCTCCTGTTGCTTCTATGAAGGCCATAATAGACGACATCACCAAACAGCTCCATAGTCACATACACAGCAAAGGAGAGATGTTGTTTACACCTAGTGATGTCAGTGGTATTGAGTGACATCACAGCACAGTGCTAAGGCTCCTGGGCCTGGACACAGCAGCGGCTGCAATATCTCAACGGAGAATACGTTTATATATATGTGTGTGTGTGCGCGTATATATATATATATATATATATATATATATATATATATATATATATATTTCTCCGCCGAAATCACTTTTAAACCCATTTCCACCTTTTTTTCCCTTCTCTTCCTCTTACTTTTTTTTCACGTTTTTTTACGTTTTTCTCCTTTTCGCCTCTTTTCTGGGCGTATTATTCTTCTTTTTCTTCTTTTTTTTCGTCTAATGCATACCCCATCAGTGCAGCAATGCTTATTCAATACCGCCAGCAGATGGAGACACTGGGGGATAATTTTCTAAGGATTTATACTGATTTTTCCTGTCTGAATTTGTCGCACAGAAAGTTGCAGGCCAAATATGTGTGACATTTCTGCGACTTTAGCTTCTAGAGCATTTTTACAACATTATACATAGGTGCTGAATACATAAAAAGCGACTGTTCAGCGACAGACAAGTCGCATCGGCTGAAAGTAGGCCAGAATGTCAGTCCATGTTGGAGCAGGTTTAGATACAGTCTAAAGTATAGATCTCAAAGTCTGTGCACAGAATTTAGCAAGGGCCTCGCACCTTCTGATGCATCAGGTAGGTGCACAATAGCATAGCCTAACCCTCTGTACTTTGGTCTATATTGATGCGGGACATAGACAGCCAGCTGATGACCAATCCATTAGTGCAATGGATGGCTGGAAGCATTTGTCTTTGCCTTTGCAATACCACAGAAGCAATGCATGGTCAATGTACAGCAATGACACACCTGTGTGAACAGCCAGGAGACCCCCCCCCCCCCATGTTATGTTACATAGTTACATAGTTAGTACGGTCGAAAAAAGACATATGTCCATCACGTTCAACCAGGGAATTAAGGGGTAGGGGTGTGGCGCGATATTGGGGAAGGGATGAGATTTTATATTTCTTCATAAGCATTAATCTTA
>NW_026608549.1:0-63565 GCF_029499605.1 Hyla sarda | reverse complement strand
AATTTTGCACACTGTATAAATATACTACAGTAAATGTGCCACATTGTATAGAAAATACTACAGTAATTGTGCACACTGTATAAATATACTACAGTAATTGTGCACACTGTATAAATATACTACAGTAATTGTGCACACTTATAAATATACTACAGTAATTGTGCACATTGTATAAATATACTACAGTAATTGTGCACAATGTATAAATATACTACAGTCATTGTGCACACTGTATAAATATACTTCAGTAATTGTGCACATAGTATAAATATACTACAGTAAATGTGCACATTTTATAAATATACTACAGTAATTGTGCACATTGTATAAATATACTACAGTAATTGTGCACACTGTATAAATATACTACAGTAATTGTGCACATTGTATAAATATACTACAGTAATTGTGCACAGTGTATAAATATACTACAGTAATTGTGCACACTGTATAAATATACTACAGTAATTGTGCACACTGTATAAATATACTACAGTATTTGTGCACATTGTATAAATATACTACAGTAATTGTGCACACTGTATAAATATATTACAGTAATTGTGCACATTGTATAAATATACTACAGTAATTGTGCACACTGTATAAATATACTACAGTAATTGTGCACATTGTATAAATATACTACAGTAATTGTGCACACTGTATAAAATATATTACAGTAATTGTGCACATTGTATAAATATACTACAGTAATTGTGCACACTGTATAAAATGTACTATAGTAATTGTGCACATTGTATAAATGTACTACAGTAATTGTGCACATTGTATAAATATACTACAGTAATTGTGCACATTGTATAAATATACTACAGTAATTATGCACACTGTAAAAATATACTACAGTAATTGTGCACATTGTATAAATATACTACAGTAATTGTGCACATTGTATAAATATACTACAGTAATTGTGCACATTGTATAAATATACTACAGTCATTGTGCACACTGTATAAATATACTTCAGTAATTGTGCACATTGTATAAATATACTACAGTAATTGTGCACACTGTATAAATATACTACAGTAAATGTGCCCATTGTATAGAAATACTACAGTAATTGTTCACATTGTATAAATATACTACAGTAATTGTGCACACTGTATAAATATACTATAGTAATTGTGCACATTGTATACATATACTACAGTAATTGTGCACACTGTATAAATATACTACAATAAATGTGCACATTTTATAAATATACTACAGTAATTGTGCACATTGTATAAATATACTACAGTCATTGTGCACATTGTATAAATATACTACAGTCATTGTGCACACTGTATGAATATACTAAAGTAATTGTGCTCACTGTATAAATATACTACAGTAATTGTGCACATTGTATAAATATACTACAGAAATTGTGCACATTGTATAAATATACTACAGTAATTGTGCACACTGTATAAATATACTACAATAAATGTGCACATTGTATAATATACTACAGTAATTGTGCACACTGTATAAATATACTACAGTAATTGTGCACATTGTATAAATATAGTACAGTAATTGTGCACATTGTATAAATATACTACAGTAATTGTGCACACTGTATAAATGTACTATAGTAATTGTGCACATTGTATAAATGTACTACAGTAATTGTGCACATTGTATAAATATACTACAGTAATTGTGCACATTGTATAAATATACTACAGTAATTATGCACACTGTAAAAATATACTACAGTAATTGTGCACATTGTATAAATATACTACAGTAATTGTGCACATTGTATAAATATACTACAGTAATTGTGCACATTGTATAAATATACTACAGTCATTGTGCACACTGTATAAATATACTTCAGTAATTGTGCACATTGTATAAATATACTACAGTAATTGTGCACACTGTATAAATATACTACAGTAAATGTGCCCATTGTATAGAAATACTACAGTAATTGTTCACATTGTATAAATATACTACAGTAATTGTGCACACTGTATAAATATACTATAGTAATTGTGCACATTGTATACATATACTACAGTAATTGTGCACACTGTATAAATATACTACAATAAATGTGCACATTTTATAAATATACTACAGTAATTGTGCACATTGTATAAATATACTACAGTCATTGTGCACATTGTATAAATATACTACAGTAATTGTGCACACTGTATGAATATACTAAAGTAATTGTGCACACTGTATAAATATACTACAGTAATTGTGCACATTGTATAAATATACTACAGTAATTGTGCACATTGTATAAATATAGTACAGTAATTGTGCACATTGTATTAATATACTACAGTTATTGAGCACATTGTATAAATATACTACAGTAATTGTGCACACTGTATAAATATACTACAGTAATTGTGCACATTGTATAAATATATTACAGTAATTGTGCACACTGTATAAATATACTACAGTAATTGTGCACACTGTATAAATATACTACAGTAATTATGCACACTATAAATATACTACAGTAATTGTGCACATTGTATAAATACACTACAGTAATTGTGCACACTGTATAAATAAACTACAGTAATTGTGCACATTGTATAAATATACTACAGTAATTGTGCACATTGTATAAATACACTACAGTAATTGTGCACACTGGATAAATATACTACAGTAATTGTGCACACTGTATAAATATACTACAGTAATTGTGCACATTGTATAAATATACTACAGTAATTGTGCACACTGTATAAATATATTACAGTAATTGTGCACATTGTATAAATATACGACAGTAATTGTGCACATTGTATAAATGTACTACAGTAATTGTGCACATTGTATAAATGTACTACAGTAATTGTGCACACTGTATAAATATACTACAGTAATTGTGCACACTGTATAAATATATTACAGTAATTGTGAACACTGTATAAATATACTACAGTAATTGTGCACAGTGTATAAATATACTACAGTAATTGTGCACACTGTATAAATATACTACAGTAATTGTGCACATTGTATAAATATACTACAGTATTTGTGCACATTATATAAATATACTACAGTAATTGTGCACACTGTATAAATATACTACAGTAATTTTGCACACTGTATAAATATACTACAGTAAATGTGCCCATTGTATAGAAATACTACAGTAATTGTGCACACTGTATAAATATACTACAGTAATTGTGCACACTGTATAAATATACTACAGTAATTGTGCACACTATAAATATACTACAGTAATTGTGCACATTGTATAAATATACTACAGTAATTGTGCACATTGTATAAATATACTACAGTCATTGTGCACACTGTATAAATATACTTCAGTAATTGTGCACATTGTATAAATATACTACAGTAAATGTGCACATTTTATAAATATACTACAGTAATTGTGCACATTGTATAAATATACTACAGTAATTGTGCACACTGTATAAATATACTACAGTAATTGTGCACATTGTATAAATATACTACAGTAATTGTGCACAGTGTATAAATATACTACAGTAATTGTGCACACTGTATAAATATACTACAGTAATTGTGCACATTGTATAAATATACTACAGTATTTGTGCACATTATATACATATACTACAGTAATTGTGCACACTGTATAAATATACTACAGTAATTTTGCACACTGTATAAATATACTACAGTAAATGTGCCCATTGTATAGAAATACTACAGTAATTGTGCACACTGTATAAATATACTACAGTAATTGTGCACACTGTATAAATATACTACAGTAATTGTGCACACTATAAATATACTACAGTAATTGTGCACATTGTATAAATATACTACAGTAATTGTGCACATTGTATAAATATACTACAGTCATTGTGCACACTGTATAAATATACTTCAGTAAATGTGCACATTGTATAAATATACTACAGTAAATGTGCACATTTTATAAATATACTACAGTAATTGTGCACATTGTATAAATATACTACAGTAATTGTGCACACTGTATAAATATATTACAGTAATTGTGCACACTGTATAAATATATTACAGTAATTGTGCACATTGTATAAATATACTACAGTAATTGTGCACACTGTATAAATATACTACAGTAATTGTGCACATTGTATAAATATACTACAGTAATTGTGCACACTGTATAAATATATTACAGTAATTGTGCACATTGTATAAATATACTACAGTAATTGTGCACACTGTATAAATGTACTATAGTAATTGTGCACATTGTATAAATGTACTACAGTAATTGTGCACATTGTATAAATATACTACAGTAATTGTGCACATTGTATAAATATACTACAGTAATTATGCACACTGTAAAAATATACTACAGTAATTGTGCACATTCTATAAATATACTACAGTAATTGTGCACATTGTATAAATATACTACAGTAATTGTGCACATTGTATAAATATACTACAGTCATTGTGCACACTGTATAAATATACTTCAGTAATTGTGCACATTGTATAAATATACTACAGTAATTGTGCACACTGTATAAATATACTATAGTAATTGTGCACATTGTATACATATACTACAGTAATTGTGCACACTGTATAAATATACTACAATAAATGTGCACATTTTATAAATATACTACAGTAATTGTGCACATTGTATAAATATACTACAGTAATTGTGCACATTGTATAAATATACTACAGTCATTGTGCACACTGTATGAATATACTAAAGTAATTGTGCTCACTGTATAAATATACTACAGTAATTGTGCACATTGTATAAATATACTACAGAAATTGTGCACATTGTATAAATATACTACAGTAATTGTGCACACTGTATAAATATACTACAATAAATGTGCACATTGTATAAATATACTACAGTAATTGTGCACACTGTATAAATATACTACAGTAATTGTGCACATTGTATAAATATAGTACAGTAATTGTGCACATTGTAATAATATACTACAGTTATTGAGTACATTGTATAAATATACTACAGTAATTGTGCACACTGTATAAATATACTACAGTAATTGTGCAAATTGTATAAATATATTACAGTAATTGTGCACACTGTATAAATATACTACAGTAATTGTGCTCATTGTATAATTATACTACAGTAATTGTGCACATTGTATAAATGTACTACAGTAATTGTGCACATTGTATAAATGTACTACAGTAATTGTGCACATTGTATAAATGTACTACAGTAATTATGCACACTATAAATATACTACAGTAATTGTGCACATTGTATAAATACACTACAGTAATTGTGCACACTGTATAAATAAACTACAGTAATTGTGCACATTGTATAAATACACTACAGTAATTGTGCACACTGTATAAATATACTACAGTAATTGTGCACACTGTATAAATATACTACAGTAATTGTGCACATTGTATAAATATACTACAGTAATTGTGCACAGTGTATAAATATACTACAGTAATTGTGCACACTGTATAAATATACTACAGCAATTGTGCACACTGTATAAATATATTACAGTAATTGTGCACATTGTATAAATGTACTACAGTAATTGTGCACATTGTATAAATATACTACAGTAATTGTGCACATTGTATAAATATACTACAGTAATTATGCACACTGTAAAAATATACTACAGTAATTGTGCACATTGTATAAATACACTACAGTAATTGTGCACACTGTATAAATATACTACAGTAATTGTGCACACTGTATAAATATACTACAGTAATTGTGCACATTGTATAAATATACTACAGTAATTGTGCACAGTGTATAAATATACTACAGTAATTGTGCACACTGTATAAATATACTACAGCAATTGTGCACACTGTATAAATATATTACAGTAATTGTGCACATTGTATAAATGTACTACAGTAATTGTGCACATTGTATAAATATACTACAGTAATTGTGCACATTGTATAAATATACTACAGTAATTATGCACACTGTAAAAATATACTACAGTAATTGTGCACATTGTATAAATATACTACAGTAATTGTGCACATTGTATAAATATACTACAGTAATTGTGCACATTGTATAAATATACTACAGTAATTGTGCACACTGTATAAATATACTACAGTAATTGTGCACATTGTATAAATATACTACAGTAATTGTGCACATTGTATAAATATACTACAGTAATTGTGCACACTGTATGAATATACTAATGTAATTGTGCACACTGTATAAATATACTACAGTAATTGTGCACATTGTATAAATATACTACAGTAATTGTGCACATTGTATAAATATACTACAGTATTTGTGCACATTATATACATATACTACAGTAATTGTGCACACTGTATAAATATACTACAGTAATTTTGCACACTGTATAAATATACTACAGTAAATGTGCCCATTGTATAGAAATACTACAGTAATTGTGCACACTGTATAAATATACTACAGTAATTGTGCACACTGTATAAATATACTACAGTAATTGTGCACACTATAAATATACTACAGTAATTGTGCACATTGTATAAATATACTACAGTAATTGTGCACATTGTATAAATATACTACAGTCATTGTGCACACTGTATAAATATACTTCAGTAAATGTGCACATTGTATAAATATACTACAGTAAATGTGCACATTTTATAAATATACTACAGTAATTGTGCACATTGTATAAATATACTACAGTAATTGTGCACACTGTATAAATATATTACAGTAATTGTGCACACTGTATAAATATATTACAGTAATTGTGCACATTGTATAAATATACTACAGTAATTGTGCACACTGTATAAATATACTACAGTAATTGTGCACATTGTATAAATATACTACAGTAATTGTGCACACTGTATAAATATATTACAGTAATTGTGCACATTGTATAAATATACTACAGTAATTGTGCACACTGTATAAATGTACTATAGTAATTGTGCACATTGTATAAATGTACTACAGTAATTGTGCACATTGTATAAATATACTACAGTAATTGTGCACATTGTATAAATATACTACAGTAATTATGCACACTGTAAAAATATACTACAGTAATTGTGCACATTCTATAAATATACTACAGTAATTGTGCACATTGTATAAATATACTACAGTAATTGTGCACATTGTATAAATATACTACAGTCATTGTGCACACTGTATAAATATACTTCAGTAATTGTGCACATTGTATAAATATACTACAGTAATTGTGCACACTGTATAAATATACTATAGTAATTGTGCACATTGTATACATATACTACAGTAATTGTGCACACTGTATAAATATACTACAATAAATGTGCACATTTTATAAATATACTACAGTAATTGTGCACATTGTATAAATATACTACAGTAATTGTGCACATTGTATAAATATACTACAGTCATTGTGCACACTGTATGAATATACTAAAGTAATTGTGCTCACTGTATAAATATACTACAGTAATTGTGCACATTGTATAAATATACTACAGAAATTGTGCACATTGTATAAATATACTACAGTAATTGTGCACACTGTATAAATATACTACAATAAATGTGCACATTGTATAAATATACTACAGTAATTGTGCACACTGTATAAATATACTACAGTAATTGTGCACATTGTATAAATATAGTACAGTAATTGTGCACATTGTAATAATATACTACAGTTATTGAGTACATTGTATAAATATACTACAGTAATTGTGCACACTGTATAAATATACTACAGTAATTGTGCAAATTGTATAAATATATTACAGTAATTGTGCACACTGTATAAATATACTACAGTAATTGTGCTCATTGTATAATTATACTACAGTAATTGTGCACATTGTATAAATGTACTACAGTAATTGTGCACATTGTATAAATGTACTACAGTAATTGTGCACATTGTATAAATGTACTACAGTAATTATGCACACTATAAATATACTACAGTAATTGTGCACATTGTATAAATACACTACAGTAATTGTGCACACTGTATAAATAAACTACAGTAATTGTGCACATTGTATAAATATACTACAATAATTGTGCACACTATAAATATACTACAGTAATTGTGCACATTGTATAAATACACTACAGTAATTGTGCACACTGTATAAATATACTACAGTAATTGTGCACACTGTATAAATATACTACAGTAATTGTGCACATTGTATAAATATACTACAGTAATTGTGCACAGTGTATAAATATACTACAGTAATTGTGCACACTGTATAAATATACTACAGCAATTGTGCACACTGTATAAATATATTACAGTAATTGTGCACATTGTATAAATGTACTACAGTAATTGTGCACATTGTATAAATATACTACAGTAATTGTGCACATTGTATAAATATACTACAGTAATTATGCACACTGTAAAAATATACTACAGTAATTGTGCACATTGTATAAATATACTACAGTAATTGTGCACACTGTATGAATATACTAATGTAATTGTGCACACTGTATAAATATACTACAGTAATTGTGCACATTGTATAAATATACTACAGTAATTGTGCACACTGTATGAATATACTAATGTAATTGTGCACACTGTATAAATATACTACAGTAATTGTGCACATTGTATAAATATACTACAGTAATTGTGCACATTGTATAAATATACTACAGTAATTGTGCACATTGTATAAATATACTACAGTAATTGTGCACACTGTATAAATATACTACAGTAATTGTGCACATTGTATAAATATACTACAGTAATTGTGCACATTGTATAAATATACTACAGTAATTGTGCACACTGTATGAATATACTAATGTAATTGTGCACACTGTATAAATATACTACAGTAATTGTGCACATTGTATAAATATACTACAGTAATTGTGCACATTGTATAAATATAGTACAGTAATTGTGCACATTGTATTAATATACTACAGTTATTGAGCACATTGTATAAATATACTACAGTAATTGTGCACACTGTATAAATATACTACAGTAATTGTGCACATTGTATAAATATGTTACAGTAATTGTGCACACTGTATAAATATACTACAGTAATTGTGCACACTGTATAAATATACTACAGTAATTATGCACACTATAAATATACTACAGTAATTGTGCACATTGTATAAATACACTACAGTAATTGTGCACACTGTATAAATAAACTACAGTAATTGTGCACATTGTATAAATATACTACAGTAATTGTGCACATTGTATAAATACACTACAGTAATTGTGCACACTGGATAAATATACTACAGTAATTGTGCACACTGTATAAATATACTACAGTAATTGTGCACATTGTATAAATATACTACAGTAATTGTGCACACTGTATAAATATATTACAGTAATTGTGCACATTGTATAAATATACGACAGTAATTGTGCACACTGTATAAATGTACTACAGTAATTGTGCACATTGTATAAATGTACTACAGTAATTGTGCACACTGTATAAATATACTACAGTAATTGTGCACACTGTATAAATATATTACAGTAATTGTGAACACTGTATAAATATACTACAGTAATTGTGCACAGTGTATAAATATACTACAGTAATTGTGCACACTGTATAAATATACTACAGTAATTGTGCACAGTGTATAAATATACTACAGTATTTGTGCACATTATATAAATATACTACAGTAATTGTGCACACTGTATAAATATACTACAGTAATTTTGCACACTGTATAAATATACTACAGTAAATGTGCCCATTGTATAGAAATACTACAGTAATTGTGCACACTGTATAAATATACTACAGTAATTGTGCACACTGTATAAATATACTACAGTAATTGTGCACACTATAAATATACTACAGTAATTGTGCACATTGTATAAATATACTACAGTAATTGTGCACATTGTATAAATATACTACAGTCATTGTGCACACTGTATAAATATACTTCAGTAATTGTGCACATTGTATAAATATACTACAGTAAATGTGCACATTTTATAAATATACTACAGTAATTGTGCACATTGTATAAATATACTACAGTAATTGTGCACACTGTATAAATATACTACAGTAATTGTGCACATTGTATAAATATACTACAGTAATTGTGCACAGTGTATAAATATACTACAGTAATTGTGCACACTGTATAAATATACTACAGTAATTGTGCACATTGTATAAATATACTACAGTATTTGTGCACATTATATAAATATACTACAGTAATTGTGCACAATGTATAAATATACTACAGTAATTTTGCACACTGTATAAATATACTACAGTAAATGTGCCCATTGTATAGAAATACTACAGTAATTGTGCACACTGTATAAATATACTACAGTAATTGTGCACACTGTATAAATATACTACAGTAATTGTGCACACTATAAATATACTACAGTAATTGTGCACATTGTATAAATATACTACAGTAATTGTGCACATTGTATAAATATACTACAATCATTGTGCACACTGTATAAATATACTTCAGTAATTGTGCACATTGTATAAATATACTACAGTAAATGTGCACATTTTATAAATATACTACAGTAATTGTGCACATTGTATAAATATACTACAGTAATTGTGCACACTGTATAAATATACTACAGTAATTGTGCACATTGTATAAATATACTACAGTAATTGTGCACATTGTATAAATATACTACAGTAATTGTGCACATTGTATAAATGTACTACAGTAATTGTGCACATTGTATAAATATACTACAGTAATTGTGTACATTGTATAAATATACTACAGTAATTGTGCACATTGTATAAATATACTACAGTAATTGTGCACATTGTATAAATATACTACATTCATTGTGCACACTGTATGAATATACTACAGTAATTGTGCACATTGTATAAATATACTACACTCATTGTGCACATTGTATAAATATAGTACGCTCATTGTGCACATTGTATAAATATACTACAGTAAATGTGCCCATTGTATAGAAATACTACAGTTATTGTGCACACTGTATAAATATACTACAGTAATTGTGCACAATGTATAAATATACTACAGTAATTGTGAACACTGTATAAATATACTACAGTAATTGTGCACATTGTATAAATATACTACAGTAATTGTGCCCACTGTATAAATATACTACAGTAATTGTGCACATTGTATAAATATACTACTGTATTTGTGCACATTATATAAATATACTACAGTAATTGTGCTCTTTGTATAAATATACTACAGTAATTGTGCACATTGTATAAATATACTACAGTAATTGTGCACATTGTATAAATATACTACAGTAATTGTGCACACTGTATAAATGTACTACAGTAATTGTGCACACTGTATAAATATACTACAGTAATTGTGCACATTGTATAAATATACTACAGTAATTGTGCACACTGTATAAATATACTACAGTAATTGTGCACACTGTATAAATATACTACAGTAATTGTGCACATTGTATAAATATACTACAGTAATTGTGCACATCGTATAAATATACTACAGTAATTGTGCACACTGTATAAATATACTACAGTAATTGTGCACACTGTATAAATATACTACAGTAATTGTGCACATTGTATAAATATACTACAGTAATTGTGCACATTGTATAAATATACTACAGTAATTGTGCACATTGTATAAATATACTACAATAATTGTGCACACTATAAATATACTACAGTAATTGTGCACATTGTATAAATACACTACAGTAATTGTGCACACTGTATAAATATACTACAGTAATTGTGCACAATGTATAAATATACTACAGTAATTGTGAACACTGTATAAATATACTACAGTAATTGTGCACATTGTATAAATATACTACAGTAAATGTGCCCATTGTATAGAAATACTACAGTTATTGTGCACACTGTATAAATATACTACAGTAATTGTGCACAATGTATAAATATACTACAGTAATTGTGAACACTGTATAAATATACTACAGTAATTGTGCACATTGTATAAATATACTACAGTAATTGTGCCCACTGTATAAATATACTACAGTAATTGTGCACATTGTATAAATATACTACTGTATTTGTGCACATTATATAAATATACTACAGTAATTGTGCTCTTTGTATAAATATACTACAGTAATTGTGCACATTGTATAAATATACTACAGTAATTGTGCACATTGTATAAATATACTACAGTAATTGTGCACACTGTATAAATGTACTACAGTAATTGTGCACACTGTATAAATATACTACAGTAATTGTGCACATTGTATAAATATACTACAGTAATTGTGCACACTGTATAAATATACTACAGTAATTGTGCACACTGTATAAATATACTACAGTAATTGTGCACATTGTATAAATATACTACAGTAATTGTGCACATCGTATAAATATACTACAGTAATTGTGCACACTGTATAAATATACTACAGTAATTGTGCACACTGTATAAATATACTACAGTAATTGTGCACATTGTATAAATATACTACAGTAATTGTGCACATTGTATAAATATACTACAGTAATTGTGCACATTGTATAAATATACTACAATAATTGTGCACACTATAAATATACTACAGTAATTGTGCACATTGTATAAATACACTACAGTAATTGTGCACACTGTATAAATATACTACAGTAATTGTGCACACTGTATAAATATACTACAGTAATTGTGCACATTGTATAAATATACTACAGTAATTGTGCACACTGTATAAATATACTACAGTAATTGTGCACACTGTATAAATATACTACAGCAATTGTGCACACTGTATAAATATATTACAGCAATTGTGCACATTGTATAAATATACGACAGTAATTGTGCACATTGTATAAATGTACTACAGTAATTGTGCACATTGTATAAATGTACTACAGTAATTCTGCACACTGTATAAATATACTACAGTAATTGTGCACATTGTATAAATGTACTACAGTAATTATGCACACTGTAAAAATATACTACAGTAATTGTGCACATTGTATAAATATACTACAGTAATTGTGCACATTGTATAAATATACTACAGTAATTGTGCACATTGTATAAATATACTACAGTAATTGTGCACACTGTATAAATATACTACAGTAATTGTGCACATTGTATAAATATACTACAGTAATTGTGCACATTGTATAAATATACTACAGTAATTGTGCACACTGTATGAATATACTAAAGTAATTGTGCACACTGTATAAATATACTACAGTAATTGTGCACATTGTATAAATATACTACAGTAATTGTGCACATTGTATAAATATAGTACAGTAATTGTGCACATTGTATTAATATACTACAGTTATTGAGCACATTGTATAAATATACTACAGTAATTGTGCACACTGTATAAATATACTACAGTAATTGTGCACATTGTATAAATATATTACAGTAATTGTGCACACTGTATAAATATACTACAGTAATTGTGCACACTTTATAAATATACTACAGTAATTATGCACACTATAAATATACTACAGTAATTGTGCACATTGTATAAATACACTACAGTAATTGTGCACACTGTATAAATAAACTACAGTAATTGTGCACATTGTATAAATATACTACAGTAATTGTGCACATTGTATACATACACTACAGTAATTGTGCACACTGGATAAATATACTACAGTAATTGTGCACACTGTATAAATATACTACAGTAATTGTGCACATTGTATAAATATACTACAGTAATTGTGCACACTGTATAAATATATTACAGTAATTGTGCACATTGTATAAATATACGACAGTAATTGTGCACATTGTATAAATGTACTACAGTAATTGTGCACATTGTATAAATGTACTACAGTAATTGTGCACACTGTATAAATATACTACAGTAATTGTGCACACTGTATAAATATATTACAGTAATTGTGAACACTGTATAAATATACTACAGTAATTGTGCACAGTGTATAAATATACTACAGTAATTGTGCACACTGTATAAATATACTACAGTAATTGTGCACATTGTATAAATATACTACAGTATTTGTGCACATTATATAAATATACTACAGTAATTGTGCACACTGTATAAATATACTACAGTAATTTTGCACACTGTATAAATATACTACAGTAAATGTGCCCATTGTATAGAAATACTACAGTAATTGTGCACACTGTATAAATATACTACAGTAATTGTGCACACTGTATAAATATACTACAGTAATTGTGCACACTATAAATATACTACAGTAATTGTGCACATTGTATAAATATACTACAGTAATTGTGCACATTGTATAAATATACTACAGTCATTGTGCACACTGTATAAATATACTTCAGTAATTGTGCACATTGTATAAATATACTACAGTAAATGTGCACATTTTATAAATATACTACAGTAATTGTGCACATTGTATAAATATACTACAGTAATTGTGCACACTGTATAAATATACTACAGTAATTGTGCACATTGTATAAATATACTACAGTAATTGTGCACAGTGTATAAATATACTACAGTAATTGTGCACACTGTATAAATATACTACAGTAATTGTGCACACTGTATAAATATACTACAGTATTTGTGCACATTGTATAAATATACTACAGTAATTGTGCACACTGTATAAATATATTACAGTAATTGTGCACATTGTATAAATATACTACAGTAATTGTGCACACTGTATAAATATACTACAGTAATTGTGCACATTGTATAAATATACTACAGTAATTGTGCACACTGTATAAATATATTACAGTAATTGTGCACATTGTATAAATATACTACAGTAATTGTGCACACTGTATAAATGTACTATAGTAATTGTGCACATTGTATAAATGTACTACAGTAATTGTGCACATTGTATAAATATACTACAGTAATTGTGCACATTGTATAAATATACTACAGTAATTATGCACACTGTAAAAATATACTACAGTAATTGTGCACATTGTATAAATATACTACAGTAATTGTGCACATTGTATAAATATACTACAGTAATTGTGCACATTGTATAAATATACTACAGTCATTGTGCACACTGTATAAATATACTTCAGTAATTGTGCACATTGTATAAATATACTACAGTAATTGTGCACACTGTATAAATATACTACAGTAAATGTGCCCATTGTATAGAAATACTACAGTAATTGTTCACATTGTATAAATATACTACAGTAATTGTGCACACTGTATAAATATACTATAGTAATTGTGCACATTGTATACATATACTACAGTAATTGTGCACACTGTATAAATATACTACAATAAATGTGCACATTTTATAAATATACTACAGTAATTGTGCACATTGTATAAATATACTACAGTCATTGTGCACATTGTATAAATATACTACAGTCATTGTGCACACTGTATGAATATACTAAAGTAATTGTGCTCACTGTATAAATATACTACAGTAATTGTGCACATTGTATAAATATACTACAGAAATTGTGCACATTGTATAAATATACTACAGTAATTGTGCACACTGTATAAATATACTACAATAAATGTGCACATTGTATAAATATACTACAGTAATTGTGCACACTGTATAAATATACTACAGTAATTGTGCACATTGTATAAATATAGTACAGTAATTGTGCACATTGTAATAATATACTACAGTTATTGAGCACATTGTATAAATATACTACAGTAATTGTGCACACTGTATAAATATACTACAGTATTTGTGCAAATTGTATAAATATATTACAGTAATTGTGCACACTGTATAAATATACTACAGTAATTGTGCTCATTGTATAATTATACTACAGTAATTGTGCACATTGTATAAATGTACTACAGTAATTGTGCACATTGTATAAATGTACTACAGTAATTGTGCACATTGTATAAATGTACTACAGTAATTATGCACACTATAAATATACTACAGTAATTGTGCACATTGTATAAATACACTACAGTAATTGTGCACACTGTATAAATAAACTACAGTAATTGTGCACATTGTATAAATATACTACAATAAATGTGCACACTATAAATATACTACAGTAATTGTGCACATTGTATAAATACACTACAGTAATTGTGCACATTGTATAAATATACTACAGTAATTGTGCACACTGTATAAATATACTACAATAATTGTGCACATTGTATAAATATACTACAGTAATTGTGCACAGTGTATAAATATACTACAGTAATTGTGCACACTGTATAAATATACTACAGCAATTGTGCACACTGTATAAATATATTACAGTAATTGTACACATTGTATAAATGTACTACAGTAATTGTGCACATTGTATAAATATACTACAGTAATTGTGCACATTGTATAAATATACTACAGTAATTATGCACACTGTAAAAATATACTACAGTAATTGTGCACATTGTATAAATATACTACAGTAATTGTGCACATTGTATAAATATACTACAGTAATTGTGCACATTGTATAAATATACTACAGTAATTGTGCACACTGTATAAATATACTACAGTAATTGTGCACATTGTATAAATATACTACAGTAATTGTGCACATTGTATAAATATACTACAGTAATTGTGCACACTGTATGAATATACTAAAGTAATTGTGCACACTGTATAAATATACTACAGTAATTGTGCACATTGTATAAATATACTACAGTAATTGTGCACATTGTATAAATATAGTACAGTAATTGTGCACATTGTATTAATATACTACAGTTATTGAGCACATTGTATAAATATACTACAGTAATTGTGCACACTGTATAAATATACTACAGTAATTGTGCACATTGTATAAATATATTACAGTAATTGTGCACACTGTATAAATATACTACAGTAATTGTGCACACTGTATAAATATACTACAGTAATTATGCACACTATAAATATACTACAGTAATTGTGCACATTGTATAAATACACTACAGTAATTGTGCACACTGTATAAATAAACTACAGTAATTGTGCACATTGTATAAATATACTACAGTAATTGTGCACATTGTATAAATACACTACAGTAATTGTGCACACTGGATAAATATACTACAGTAATTGTGCACACTGTATAAATATACTACAGTAATTGTGCACATTGTATAAATATACTACAGTAATTGTGCACACTGTATAAATATATTACAGTAATTGTGCACATTGTATAAATATACGACAGTAATTGTGCACATTGTATAAATGTACTACAGTAATTGTGCACATTGTATAAATGTACTACAGTAATTGTGCACACTGTATAAATATACTACAGTAATTGTGCACACTGTATAAATATATTACAGTAATTGTGAACACTGTATAAATATACTACAGTAATTGTGCACAGTGTATAAATATACTACAATAATTGTGCACACTGTATAAATATACTACAGTAATTGTGCACATTGTATAAATATACTACAGTATTTGTGCACATTATATAAATATACTACAGTAATTGTGCACACTGTATAAATATACTACAGTAATTTTGCACACTGTATAAATATACTACAGTAAATGTGCCCATTGTATAGAAATACTACAGTAATTGTGCACACTGTATAAATATACTACAGTAATTGTGCACACTGTATAAATATACTACAGTAATTGTGCACACTATAAATATACTACAGTAATTGTGCACATTGTATAAATATACTACAGTAATTGTGCACATTGTATAAATATACTACAGTCATTGTGCACACTGTATAAATATACTTCAGTAATTGTGCACATTGTATAAATATACTACAGTAAATGTGCACATTTTATAAATATACTACAGTAATTGTGCACATTGTATAAATATACTACAGTAATTGTGCACACTGTATAAATATACTACAGTAATTGTGCACATTGTATAAATATACTACAGTAATTGTGCACAGTGTATAAATATACTACAGTAATTGTGCACACTGTATAAATATACTACAGTAATTGTGCACATTGTATAAATATACTACAGTATTTGTGCACATTATATACATATACTACAGTAATTGTGCACACTGTATAAATATACTACAGTAATTTTGCACACTGTATAAATATACTACAGTAAATGTGCCCATTGTATAGAAATACTACAGTAATTGTGCACACTGTATAAATATACTACAGTAATTGTGCACACTGTATAAATATACTACAGTAATTGTGCACACTATAAATATACTACAGTAATTGTGCACATTGTATAAATATACTACAGTAATTGTGCACATTGTATAAATATACTACAGTCATTGTGCACACTGTATAAATATACTTCAGTAAATGTGCACATTGTATAAATATACTACAGTAAATGTGCACATTTTATAAATATACTACAGTAATTGTGCACATTGTATAAATATACTACAGTAATTGTGCACACTGTATAAATATATTACAGTAATTGTGCACACTGTATAAATATATTACAGTAATTGTGCACATTGTATAAATATACTACAGTAATTGTGCACACTGTATAAATATACTACAGTAATTGTGCACATTGTATAAATATACTACAGTAATTGTGCACACTGTATAAATATATTACAGTAATTGTGCACATTGTATAAATATACTACAGTAATTGTGCACACTGTATAAATGTACTATAGTAATTGTGCACATTGTATAAATGTACTACAGTAATTGTGCACATTGTATAAATATACTACAGTAATTGTGCACATTGTATAAATATACTACAGTAATTATGCACACTGTAAAAATATACTACAGTAATTGTGCACATTCTATAAATATACTACAGTAATTGTGCACATTGTATAAATATACTACAGTAATTGTGCACATTGTATAAATATACTACAGTCATTGTGCACACTGTATAAATATACTTCAGTAATTGTGCACATTGTATAAATATACTACAGTAATTGTGCACACTGTATAAATATACTATAGTAATTGTGCACATTGTATACATATACTACAGTAATTGTGCACACTGTATAAATATACTACAATAAATGTGCACATTTTATAAATATACTACAGTAATTGTGCACATTGTATAAATATACTACAGTAATTGTGCACATTGTATAAATATACTACAGTCATTGTGCACACTGTATGAATATACTAAAGTAATTGTGCTCACTGTATAAATATACTACAGTAATTGTGCACATTGTATAAATATACTACAGAAATTGTGCACATTGTATAAATATACTACAGTAATTGTGCACACTGTATAAATATACTACAATAAATGTGCACATTGTATAAATATACTACAGTAATTGTGCACACTGTATAAATATACTACAGTAATTGTGCACATTGTATAAATATAGTACAGTAATTGTGCACATTGTAATAATATACTACAGTTATTGAGTACATTGTATAAATATACTACAGTAATTGTGCACACTGTATAAATATACTACAGTAATTGTGCAAATTGTATAAATATATTACAGTAATTGTGCACACTGTATAAATATACTACAGTAATTGTGCTCATTGTATAATTATACTACAGTAATTGTGCACATTGTATAAATGTACTACAGTAATTGTGCACATTGTATAAATGTACTACAGTAATTGTGCACATTGTATAAATGTACTACAGTAATTATGCACACTATAAATATACTACAGTAATTGTGCACATTGTATAAATACACTACAGTAATTGTGCACACTGTATAAATAAACTACAGTAATTGTGCACATTGTATAAATATACTACAATAATTGTGCACACTATAAATATACTACAGTAATTGTGCACATTGTATAAATACACTACAGTAATTGTGCACACTGTATAAATATACTACAGTAATTGTGCACACTGTATAAATATACTACAGTAATTGTGCACATTGTATAAATATACTACAGTAATTGTGCACAGTGTATAAATATACTACAGTAATTGTGCACACTGTATAAATATACTACAGCAATTGTGCACACTGTATAAATATATTACAGTAATTGTGCACATTGTATAAATGTACTACAGTAATTGTGCACATTGTATAAATATACTACAGTAATTGTGCACATTGTATAAATATACTACAGTAATTATGCACACTGTAAAAATATACTACAGTAATTGTGCACATTGTATAAATATACTACAGTAATTGTGCACATTGTATAAATATACTACAGTAATTGTGCACATTGTATAAATATACTACAGTAATTGTGCACACTGTATAAATATACTACAGTAATTGTGCACATTGTATAAATATACTACAGTAATTGTGCACATTGTATAAATATACTACAGTAATTGTGCACACTGTATGAATATACTAATGTAATTGTGCACACTGTATAAATATACTACAGTAATTGTGCACATTGTATAAATATACTACAGTAATTGTGCACATTGTATAAATATAGTACAGTAATTGTGCACATTGTATTAATATACTACAGTTATTGAGCACATTGTATAAATATACTACAGTAATTGTGCACACTGTATAAATATACTACAGTAATTGTGCACATTGTATAAATATGTTACAGTAATTGTGCACACTGTATAAATATACTACAGTAATTGTGCACACTGTATAAATATACTACAGTAATTATGCACACTATAAATATACTACAGTAATTGTGCACATTGTATAAATACACTACAGTAATTGTGCACACTGTATAAATAAACTACAGTAATTGTGCACATTGTATAAATATACTACAGTAATTGTGCACATTGTATAAATACACTACAGTAATTGTGCACACTGGATAAATATACTACAGTAATTGTGCACACTGTATAAATATACTACAGTAATTGTGCACATTGTATAAATATACTACAGTAATTGTGCACACTGTATAAATATATTACAGTAATTGTGCACATTGTATAAATATACGACAGTAATTGTGCACACTGTATAAATGTACTACAGTAATTGTGCACATTGTATAAATGTACTACAGTAATTGTGCACACTGTATAAATATACTACAGTAATTGTGCACACTGTATAAATATATTACAGTAATTGTGAACACTGTATAAATATACTACAGTAATTGTGCACAGTGTATAAATATACTACAGTAATTGTGCACACTGTATAAATATACTACAGTAATTGTGCACAGTGTATAAATATACTACAGTATTTGTGCACATTATATAAATATACTACAGTAATTGTGCACACTGTATAAATATACTACAGTAATTTTGCACACTGTATAAATATACTACAGTAAATGTGCCCATTGTATAGAAATACTACAGTAATTGTGCACACTGTATAAATATACTACAGTAATTGTGCACACTGTATAAATATACTACAGTAATTGTGCACACTATAAATATACTACAGTAATTGTGCACATTGTATAAATATACTACAGTAATTGTGCACATTGTATAAATATACTACAGTCATTGTGCACACTGTATAAATATACTTCAGTAATTGTGCACATTGTATAAATATACTACAGTAAATGTGCACATTTTATAAATATACTACAGTAATTGTGCACATTGTATAAATATACTACAGTAATTGTGCACACTGTATAAATATACTACAGTAATTGTGCACATTGTATAAATATACTACAGTAATTGTGCACAGTGTATAAATATACTACAGTAATTGTGCACACTGTATAAATATACTACAGTAATTGTGCACATTGTATAAATATACTACAGTATTTGTGCACATTATATAAATATACTACAGTAATTGTGCACACTGTATAAATATACTACAGTAATTTTGCACACTGTATAAATATACTACAGTAAATGTGCCCATTGTATAGAAATACTACAGTAATTGTGCACACTGTATAAATATACTACAGTAATTGTGCACACTGTATAAATATACTACAGTAATTGTGCACACTATAAATATACTACAGTAATTGTGCACATTGTATAAATATACTACAGTAATTGTGCACATTGTATAAATATACTACAATCATTGTGCACACTGTATAAATATACTTCAGTAATTGTGCACATTGTATAAATATACTAGAGTAAATGTGCACATTTTATAAATATACTACAGTAATTGTGCACATTGTATAAATATACTACAGTAATTGTGCACACTGTATAAATATACTACAGTAATTGTGCACATTGTATAAATATACTACAGTAATTGTGCACATTGTATAAATATACTACAGTAATTGTGCACATTGTATAAATGTACTACAGTAATTGTGCACATTGTATAAATATACTACAGTAATTGTGTACATTGTATAAATATACTACAGTAATTGTGCACATTGTATAAATATACTACAGTAATTGTGCACATTGTATAAATATACTACATTCATTGTGCACACTGTATGAATATACTACAGTAATTGTGCACAATGTATAAATATACTACACTCATTGTGCACATTGTATAAATATAGTACGCTCATTGTGCACATTGTATAAATATACTACAGTAAATGTGCCCATTGTATAGAAATACTACAGTTATTGTGCACACTGTATAAATATACTACAGTAATTGTGCACAATGTATAAATATACTACAGTAATTGTGAACACTGTATAAATATACTACAGTAATTGTGCACATTGTATAAATATACTACAGTAATTGTGCCCACTGTATAAATATACTACAGTAATTGTGCACATTGTATAAATATACTACTGTATTTGTGCACATTATATAAATATACTACAGTAATTGTGCTCTTTGTATAAATATACTACAGTAATTGTGCACATTGTATAAATATACTACAGTAATTGTGCACATTGTATAAATATACTACAGTAATTGTGCACACTGTATAAATGTACTACAGTAATTGTGCACACTGTATAAATATACTACAGTAATTGTGCACATTGTATAAATATACTACAGTAATTGTGCACACTGTATAAATATACTACAGTAATTGTGCACACTGTATAAATATACTACAGTAATTGTGCACATTGTATAAATATACTACAGTAATTGTGCACATCGTATAAATATACTACAGTAATTGTGCACACTGTATAAATATACTACAGTAATTGTGCACATTGTATAAATATACTACAGTAATTGTGCACATTGTATAAATATACTACAATAATTGTGCACACTATAAATATACTACAGTAATTGTGCACATTGTATAAATACACTACAGTAATTGTGCACACTGTATAAATATACTACAGTAATTGTGCACACTGTATAAATATACTACAGTAATTGTGCACATTGTATAAATATACTACAGTAATTGTGCACACTGTATAAATATACTACAGTAATTGTGCACACTGTATAAATATACTACAGCAATTGTGCACACTGTATAAATATATTACAGCAATTGTGCACATTGTATAAATATACGACAGTAATTGTGCACATTGTATAAATGTACTACAGTAATTGTGCACATTGTATAAATGTACTACAGTAATTCTGCACACTGTATAAATATACTACAGTAATTGTGCACACTGTATAAATATATTACAGTAATTGTGAACACTGTATAAATATACTACAGTAATTGTGCACAGTGTATAAATATACCACAGTAATTGTGCACACTGTATAAATATACTACAGTAATTGTGCACATTGTATAAATATACTACAGTAATTGTGCACACCGTATAAATATACTACAGTAATTGTGCACATTGTATAAATATACTACAGTAATTGTGCACATTGTATAAATGTACTACAGTAATTGTGCACATTGTATGAATATACTACAGTAATTGTGCACACTGTATAAATATACTACAGTAATTGTGCACACTGTATAAATATACTACAGTAATTGTGCACACTGTATAAATATACTACAGTAATTGTGCACACTATAAATATACTACAGTAATTATGCACATTGTATAAATATACTACAGTAATTGTGCACATTGTATAAATATACTACAGTCATTGTGCACACTGTATAAATATACTTCAGTAATTGTGCACATTGTATAAATATACTGCAGTAATTGTGCACACTGTATAAATATACTACAGTAAATGTGCCCATTGTATAGAAATACTACAGTAATTGTGCACATTGTATAAATATACTACAGTAATTGTGCACATTGTATAAATATACTACAGTCATTGTGCACACTGTATAAATATACTACAGTAATTGTGCACACTGTATAAATATACTACAGTAAATGTGCCCATTGTATAGAAATACTACAGTAATTGTGCACATTGTATAAATATACTACAGTAATTGTGCACATTGTATAAATATACTACAGTAATTGTGCACATTGTATAAATATACTACAGTCATTGTGCACACTGTATAAATATACTTCAGTAATTGTGCACATTGTATAAATATACTACAGTAATTGTGCACACTGTATAAATATACTACAGTAAATGTGCCCATTGTATAGAAATACTACAGTAATTGTTCACATTGTATAAATATACTACAGTAATTGTGCACATTGTATAAATATACTACAGTAATTGTGCACATTGTATAAATATACTACAGTAATTGTGCACACTGTATAAATATACTACAGCAATTGTGCACACTGTATAAATATATTACAGCAATTGTGCACATTGTATAAATATACGACAGTAATTGTGCACATTGTATAAATGTACTACAGTAATTGTGCACATTGTATAAATGTACTACAGTAATTCTGCACACTGTATAAATATACTACAGTAATTGTGCACACTGTATAAATATATTACAGTAATTGTGAACACTGTATAAATATACTACAGTAATTGTGCACAGTGTATAAATATACTACAGTAATTGTGCACACTGTATAAATATACTACAGTAATTGTGCACATTGTATAAATATACTACAGTAATTGTGCACACCGTATAAATATACTACAGTAATTGTGCACATTGTATAAATATACTACAGTAATTGTGCACATTGTATAAATGTACTACAGTAATTGTGCACATTGTATGAATATACTACAGTAATTGTGCACACTGTATAAATATACTACAGTAATTGTGCACACTGTATAAATATACTACAGTAATTGTGCACACTTTATAAATATACTACAGTAATTGTGCACACTATAAATATACTACAGTAATTATGCACATTGTATAAATATACTACAGTAATTGTGCACATTGTATAAATATACTACAGTCATTGTGCACACTGTATAAATATACTTCAGTAATTGTGCACATTGTATAAATATACTGCAGTAATTGTGCACACTGTATAAATATACTACAGTAAATGTGCCCATTGTATAGAAATACTACAGTAATTGTGCACATTGTATAAATATACTACAGTAATTGTGCACATTGTATAAATATACTAAAGTCATTGTGCACACTGTATAAATATACTACAGTAATTGTGCACACTGTATAAATATACTACAGTAAATGTGCCCATTGTATAGAAATACTACAGTAATTGTGCACATTGTATAAATATACTACAGTAATTGTGCACATTGTATAAATATACTACAGTAATTGTGCACATTGTATAAATATACTACAGTCATTGTGCACACTGTATAAATATACTTCAGTAATTGTGCACATTGTATAAATATACTACAGTAATTGTGCACACTGTATAAATATACTACAGTAAATGTGCCCATTGTATAGAAATACTACAGTAATTGTTCACATTGTATAAATATACTACAGTAATTGTGCACATTGTATAAATATACTACAGTAATTGTGCACATTGTATAAATATACTACAGTAATTGTGCACATTGTATAAATATACTACAGTAATTGTGCACATTGTATAAATATACTACAGTAATTGTGCACACTGTATAAATATACTACTGTAATTGTGCACACTGTATAAATATACTACAGTAATTGTGCACACTGTATAAATATACTACAGTAATTGTGCACACTGTATAAATATACTACAGTAATTATGCACACTGTATAAATATACTACAGTAATTGTGCACACTGTATAAATATACTACAGTAATTGTGCACACTATAAATATACTACAGTAATTGTGCACATTGTATAAATATACTACAATAATTGTGCACACTGTATTAATATACTACAGTAATTGTGCACATTATATAAATATACTACAGTTATTGTGCACATTGTATAAATATAGTACGCTCATTGTGCACATTGTATAAATATACTACAGTAATTGTGCCCACTGTATAAATATACTACAGTAATTGTGCACATTGTATAAATATACTACTGTATTTGTGCACATTATATAAATATACTACAGTAATTGTGCTCTTTGTATAAATATACTACAGTAATTGTGCACATTGTATAAATATACTACAGTAATTGTGCACATTGTATAAATATACTACAGTAATTGTGCACATTGTATAAATGTACTACAGTAATTGTGCACACTGTATAAATGTACTACAGTAATTGTGCACACTGTATAAATATACTACAGTAATTGTGCACATTGTATAAATATACTACAGTAATTGTGCACACTGTATAAATATACTACAGTAATTGTGCACACTGTATAAATATACTACAGTAATTGTGCACATTGTATAAATATACTACAGTAATTGTGCACATCGTATAAATATACTACAGTAATTGTGCACACTGTATAAATATACTACAGTAATTGTGCACACTGTATAAATATACTACAGTAATTGTGCACATTGTATAAATATACTACAGTAATTGTGCACATTGTATAAATATACTACAGTAATTGTGCACATTGTATAAATGTACTACAGTAATTGTGCACACTGTATAAATGTACTACAGTAATTGTGCACATTGTATAAATATACTACAGTAATTGTGTACATTGTATAAATATACTACAGTAATTGTGCACATTGTATAAATATACTACAGTAATTGTGCACATTGTATAAATATACTACATTCATTGTGCACACTGTATGAATATACTACAGTAATTGTGCACATTGTATAAATATACTACACTCATTGTGCACATTGTATAAATATAGTACGCTCATTGTGCACATTGTATAAATATACTACAGTAATTGTGCCCACTGTATAAATATACTACAGTAATTGTGCACATTGTATAAATATACTACTGTATTTGTGCACATTATATAAATATACTACAGTAATTGTGCTCTTTGTATAAATATACTACAGTAATTGTGCACATTGTATAAATATACTACAGTAATTGTGCACATTGTATAAATATACTACAGTAATTGTGCACATTGTATAAATGTACTACAGTAATTGTGCACACTGTATAAATGTACTACAGTAATTGTGCACACTGTATAAATATACTACAGTAATTGTGCACATTGTATAAATATACTACAGTAATTGTGCACACTGTATAAATATACTACAGTAATTGTGCACACTGTATAAATATACTACAGTAATTGTGCACATTGTATAAATATACTACAGTAATTGTGCACATCGTATAAATATACTACAGTAATTGTGCACACTGTATAAATATACTACAGTAATTGTGCACACTGTATAAATATACTACAGTAATTGTGCACATTGTATAAATATACTACAGTAATTGTGCACATTGTATAAATATACTACAATAATTGTGCACACTATAAATATACTACAGTAATTGTGCACGTTGTATAAATACACTACAGTAATTGTGCACACTGTATAAATATACTACAGTAATTGTGCACACTGTATAAATATACTACAGTAATTGTGCACATTGTATAAATATACTACAGTAATTGTGCACACTGTATAAATATACTACAGTAATTGTGCACACTGTATAAATATACTACAGCAATTGTGCACACTGTATAAATATATTACAGCAATTGTGCACATTGTATAAATATACGACAGTAATTGTGCACATTGTATAAATGTACTACAGTAATTGTGCACATTGTATAAATGTACTACAGTAATTCTGCACACTGTATAAATATACTACAGTAATTGTGCACACTGTATAAATATATTACAGTAATTGTGAACACTGTATAAATATACTACAGTAATTGTGCACAGTGTATAAATATACTACAGTAATTGTGCACACTGTATAAATATACTACAGTAATTGTGCACATTGTATAAATATACTACAGTAATTGTGCACACCGTATAAATATACTACAGTAATTGTGCACATTGTATAAATATACTACAGTAATTGTGCACATTGTATAAATGTACTACAGTAATTGTGCACATTGTATGAATATACTACAGTAATTGTGCACACTGTATAAATATACTACAGTAATTGTGCACACTGTATAAATATACTACAGTAATTGTGCACACTGTATAAATATACTACAGTAATTGTGCACACTATAAATATACTACAGTAATTATGCACATTGTATAAATATACTACAGTAATTGTGCACATTGTATAAATATACTACAGTCATTGTGCACACTGTATAAATATACTTCAGTAATTGTGCACATTGTATAAATATACTGCAGTAATTGTGCACACTGTATAAATATACTACAGTAAATGTGCCCATTGTATAGAAATACTACAGTAATTGTGCACATTGTATAAATATACTACAGTAATTGTGCACATTGTATAAATATACTACAGTCATTGTGCACACTGTATAAATATACTACAGTAATTGTGCACACTGTATAAATATACTACAGTAAATGTGCCCATTGTATAGAAATACTACAGTAATTGTGCACATTGTATAAATATACTACAGTAATTGTGCACATTGTATAAATATACTACAGTAATTGTGCACATTGTATAAATATACTACAGTCATTGTGCACACTGTATAAATATACTTCAGTAATTGTGCACATTGTATAAATATACTACAGTAATTGTGCACACTGTATAAATATACTACAGTAAATGTGCCCATTGTATAGAAATACTACAGTAATTGTTCACATTGTATAAATATACTACAGTAATTGTGCACATTGTATAAATATACTACAGTAATTGTGCACATTGTATAAATATACTACAGTAATTGTGCACACTGTATAAATATACTACAGCAATTGTGCACACTGTATAAATATATTACAGCAATTGTGCACATTGTATAAATATACGACAGTAATTGTGCACATTGTATAAATGTACTACAGTAATTGTGCACACTGTATAAATATACTACAGTAAATGTGCCCATTGTATAGAAATACTACAGTAATTGTGCACATTGTATAAATATACTACAGTAATTGTGCACACTGTATAAATATACTACAGTAAATGTGCCCATTGTATAGAAATACTACAGTAATTGTGCACATTGTATAAATATACTACAGTAATTGTGCACATTGTATAAATATACTACAGTAATTGTGCACATTGTATAAATATACTACAGTCATTGTGCACACTGTATAAATATACTTCAGTAATTGTGCACATTGTATAAATATACTACAGTAATTGTGCACACTGTATAAATATACTACAGTAAATGTGCCCATTGTATAGAAATACTACAGTAATTGTTCACATTGTATAAATATACTACAGTAATTGTGCACATTGTATAAATATACTACAGTAATTGTGCACACTGTATAAATATACTACAGTATTTGTGCACATTGTATAAATATACTACAGTAATTGTGCACACTGTATAAATATATTACAGTAATTGTGCACATTGTATAAATATACTACAGTAATTGTGCACACTGTATAAATATACTACAGTAATTGTGCACATTGTATAAATATACTACAGTAATTGTGCACACTGTATAAATATATTACAGTAATTGTGCACATTGTATAATTATACTACAGTAATTGTGCACACTGTATAAATGTACTATAGTAATTGTGCACATTGTATAAATGTACTACAGTAATTGTGCACATTGTATAAATATACTACAGTAATTGTGCACATTGTATAAATATACTACAGTAATTATGCACACTGTAAAAATATACTACAGTAATTGTGCACATTGTATAAATATACTACAGTAATTGTGCACATTGTATAAATATACTACAGTAACTGTGCACATTGTATAAATATACTACAGTCATTGTGCACACTGTATAAATATACTTCAGTAATTGTGCACATTGTATAAATATACTACAGTAATTGTGCACACTGTATAAATATACTACAGTAAATGTGCCCATTGTATAGAAATACTACAGTAATTGTTCACATTGTATAAATATACTACAGTAATTGTGCACACTGTATAAATATACTACAGTAATTGTGCACATTGTATAAATATACTACAGTAATTGTGCACACTGTATAAATACACTACAGTAATTGTGCACACTGTATAAATATACTACAGTAATTGTGCACATTTTATAAATATACTACAGTAATTGTGCACATTGTATAAATATACTACAGTAAATGTGCACATTTTATAAATATACTACAGTAATTGTGCACATTGTATAAATATACTACAGTAATTGTGCACATTGTATAAATATACTACAGTAATTGTGCACACTGTATAAATATACTACAGTAATTGTGCACACTGTATAAATATACTACAGTAATTGTGCACATTGTATAAATATACTACAGTAATTGTGCACATTGTATAAATGTACTACAGTAATTGTGCACATTGTATAAATATACTGCAGTAATTGTGTACATTGTATAAATATACTGCAGTAATTGTGCACATTGTATAAATATACTACAGTAATTGTGCACATTGTATAAATATACTACAGTATTTGTGCACATTATATAAATATACTACAGTAATTGTGCACACTGTATAAATATACTACAGTAATTTTGCACACTGTATAAATATACTACAGTAAATGTGCCCATTGTATAGAAATACTACAGTAATTGTGCACACTGTATAAATATACTACAGTAATTGTGCACACTGTATAAATATACTACAGTAATTGTGCACAATGTATAAATATACTACAGTAATTGTGAACACTGTATAAATATACTACAGTAATTGTGCACATTGTATAAATATACTACAGTAATTGTGCACATTGTATAAATATACTACAGTATTTGTGCACATTATATAAATATACTACAGTAATTGTGCTCATTGTATAAGTATACTACAGTAATTGTGCACATTATATAAATATACTACAGTAATTGTGCACATTGTATAAATATACTACAGTAATTGTGCACATTGTATAAATATACTACAGTAATTGTGCACATTATATAAATATACTACAGTAATTGTGCTCATTGTATAAATATACTACAGTAATTGTGCACATTGTATAAATATACTACAGTAATTGTGCACATTGTGAAAATATACTACAATAATTGTGCACATTGTATAAATATACTACAGTAATTGTGCAAATTGTATAAGTATACTACAGTAATTGTGCACATTGTATAAATATACTACAGTAATTGTGCACATTGTATAAATATACTACAGTAATTGTGCACATTGTATAAATGTACTACAGTAATTGTGCACATTGTATGAATATACTACAGTAATTGTGCACACTGTATAAATATACTACAGTAATTGTGCACACTGTATAAATATACTACAGTAATTGTGCACATTGTATAAATATACTACAGTAATTGTGCACACTGTATAAATATACTACAGTAATTGTGCACACTGTATAAATATACTACAGCAATTGTGCACACTGTATAAATATATTACAGCAATTGTGCACATTGTATAAATATACGACAGTAATTGTGCACATTGTATAAATGTACTACAGTAATTGTGCACATTGTATAAATGTACTACAGTAATTCTGCACACTGTATAAATATACTACAGTAATTGTGCACACTGTATAAATATATTACAGTAATTGTGAACACTGTATAAATATACTACAGTAATTGTGCACAGTGTATAAATATACTACAGTAATTGTGCACACTGTATAAATATACTACAGTAATTGTGCACATTGTATAAATATACTACAGTAATTGTGCACACCGTATAAATATACTACAGTAATTGTGCACATTGTATAAATATACTACAGTAATTGTGCACATTGTATAAATATACTACAGTCATTGTGCACACTGTATAAATATACTTCAGTAATTGTGCACATTGTATAAATATACTGCAGTAATTGTGCACACTGTATAAATATACTACAGTAAATGTGCCCATTGTATAGAAATACTACAGTAATTGTGCACATTGTATAAATATACTACAGTAATTGTGCACATTGTATAAATATACTACAGTCATTGTGCACACTGTATAAATATACTACAGTAATTGTGCACACTGTATAAATATACTACAGTAAATGTGCCCATTGTATAGAAATACTACAGTAATTGTGCACATTGTATAAATATACTACAGTAATTGTGCACATTGTATAAATATACTACAGTAATTGTGCACATTGTATAAATATACTACAGTCATTGTGCACACTGTATAAATATACTTCAGTAATTGTGCACATTGTATAAATATACTACAGTAATTGTGCACACTGTATAAATATACTACAGTAAATGTGCCCATTGTATAGAAATACTACAGTAATTGTTCACATTGTATAAATATACTACAGTAATTGTGCACATTGTATAAATATACTACAGTAATTGTGCACATTGTATAAATATACTACAGTAATTGTGCACACTGTATAAATATACTACAGCAATTGTGCACACTGTATAAATATATTACAGCAATTGTGCACATTGTATAAATATACGACAGTAATTGTGCACATTGTATAAATGTACTACAGTAATTGTGCACATTGTATAAATGTACTACAGTAATTCTGCACACTGTATAAATATACTACAGTAATTGTGCACACTGTATAAATATATTACAGTAATTGTGAACACTGTATAAATATACTACAGTAATTGTGCACAGTGTATAAATATACTACAGTAATTGTGCACACTGTATAAATATACTACAGTAATTGTGCACATTGTATAAATATACTACAGTAATTGTGCACACCGTATAAATATACTACAGTAATTGTGCACATTGTATAAATATACTACAGTAATTGTGCACATTGTATAAATGTACTACAGTAATTGTGCACATTGTATGAATATACTACAGTAATTGTGCACACTGTATAAATATACTACAGTAATTGTGCACACTGTATAAATATACTACAGTAATTGTGCACACTTTATAAATATACTACAGTAATTGTGCACACTATAAATATACTACAGTAATTATGCACATTGTATAAATATACTACAGTAATTGTGCACACCGTATAAATATACTACAGTAATTGTGCACATTGTATAAATATACTACAGTAATTGTGCACATTGTATAAATGTACTACAGTAATTGTGCACATTGTATGAATATACTACAGTAATTGTGCACACTGTATAAATATACTACAGTAATTGTGCACACTGTATAAATATACTACAGTAATTGTGCACACTTTATAAATATACTACAGTAATTGTGCACACTATAAATATACTACAGTAATTATGCACATTGTATAAATATACTACAGTAATTGTGCACAGTGTATAAATATACTACAGTAATTGTGCACACTGTATAAATATACTACAGTAATTGTGCACATTGTATAAATATACTACAGTAATTGTGCACACCGTATAAATATACTACAGTAATTGTGCACATTGTATAAATATACTACAGTAATTGTGCACATTGTATAAATGTACTACAGTAATTGTGCACATTGTATGAATATACTACAGTAATTGTGCACACTGTATAAATATACTACAGTAATTGTGCACACTGTATAAATATACTACAGTAATTGTGCACACTTTATAAATATACTACAGTAATTGTGCACACTATAAATATACTACAGTAATTATGCACATTGTATAAATATACTACAGTAATTGTGCACATTGTATAAATATACTACAGTCATTGTGCACACTGTATAAATATACTTCAGTAATTGTGCACATTGTATAAATATACTGCAGTAATTGTGCACACTGTATAAATATACTACAGTAAATGTGCCCATTGTATAGAAATACTACAGTAATTGTGCACATTGTATAAATATACTACAGTAATTGTGCACATTGTATAAATATACTACAGTCATTGTGCACACTGTATAAATATACTACAGTAATTGTGCACACTGTATAAATATACTACAGTAAATGTGCCCATTGTATAGAAATACTACAGTAATTGTGCACATTGTATAAATATACTACAGTAATTGTGCACATTGTATAAATATACTACAGTAATTGTGCACATTGTATAAATATACTACAGTCATTGTGCACACTGTATAAATATACTTCAGTAATTGTGCACATTGTATAAATATACTACAGTAATTGTGCACACTGTATAAATATACTACAGTAAATGTGCCCATTGTATAGAAATACTACAGTAATTGTGCACATTGTATAAATATACTACAGTAATTGTGCACATTGTATAAATATACTACAGTAATTGTGCACATTGTATAAATATACTACAGTAATTGTGCACATTGTATAAATATACTACAGTAATTGTGCACACTGTATAAATATACTACTGTAATTGTGCACACTGTATAAATATACTACAGTAATTGTGCACACTGTATAAATATACTACAGTAATTGTGCACACTGTATAAATATACTACAGTAATTATGCACACTGTATAAATATACTACAGTAATTGTGCACACTGTATAAATATACTACAGTAATTGTGCACACTGTATAAATATACTACAGTATTTGTGCACATTGTATAAATATACTACAGTAATTGTGCACACTGTATAAATATATTACAGTAATTGTGCACATTGTATAAATATACTACAGTAATTGTGCACACTGTATAAATATACTACAGTAATTGTGCACATTGTATAAATATACTACAGTAATTGTGCACACTGTATAAATATATTACAGTAATTGTGCACATTGTATAATTATACTACAGTAATTGTGCACACTGTATAAATGTACTATAGTAATTGTGCACATTGTATAAATGTACTACAGTAATTGTGCACATTGTATAAATATACTACAGTAATTGTGCACATTGTATAAATATACTACAGTAATTATGCACACTGTAAAAATATACTACAGTAATTGTGCACATTGTATAAATATACTACAGTAATTGTGCACATTGTATAAATATACTACAGTAACTGTGCACATTGTATAAATATACTACAGTCATTGTGCACACTGTATAAATATACTTCAGTAATTGTGCACATTGTATAAATATACTACAGTAATTGTGCACACTGTATAAATATACTACAGTAAATGTGCCCATTGTATAGAAATACTACAGTAATTGTTCACATTGTATAAATATACTACAGTAATTGTGCACACTGTATAAATATACTACAGTAATTGTGCACATTGTATAAATATACTACAGTAATTGTGCACACTGTATAAATACACTACAGTAATTGTGCACACTGTATAAATATACTACAGTAATTGTGCACATTTTATAAATATACTACAGTAATTGTGCACATTGTATAAATATACTACAGTAAATGTGCACATTTTATAAATATACTACAGTAATTGTGCACATTGTATAAATATACTACAGTAATTGTGCACATTGTATAAATATACTACAGTAATTGTGCACACTGTATAAATATACTACAGTAATTGTGCACACTGTATAAATATACTACAGTAATTGTGCACATTGTATAAATATACTACAGTAATTGTGCACATTGTATAAATGTACTACAGTAATTGTGCACATTGTATAAATATACTGCAGTAATTGTGTACATTGTATAAATATACTGCAGTAATTGTGCACATTGTATAAATATACTACAGTAATTGTGCACATTGTATAAATATACTACAGTATTTGTGCACATTATATAAATATACTACAGTAATTGTGCACACTGTATAAATATACTACAGTAATTTTGCACACTGTATAAATATACTACAGTAAATGTGCCCATTGTATAGAAATACTACAGTAATTGTGCACACTGTATAAATATACTACAGTAATTGTGCACACTGTATAAATATACTACAGTAATTGTGCACAATGTATAAATATACTACAGTAATTGTGAACACTGTATAAATATACTACAGTAATTGTGCACATTGTATAAATATACTACAGTAATTGTGCACATTGTATAAATATACTACAGTATTTGTGCACATTATATAAATATACTACAGTAATTGTGCTCATTGTATAAGTATACTACAGTAATTGTGCACATTATATAAATATACTACAGTAATTGTGCACATTGTATAAATATACTACAGTAATTGTGCACATTGTATAAATATACTACAGTAATTGTGCACATTATATAAATATACTACAGTAATTGTGCTCATTGTATAAATATACTACAGTAATTGTGCACATTGTATAAATATACTACAGTAATTGTGCACATTGTGAAAATATACTACAATAATTGTGCACATTGTATAAATATACTACAGTAATTGTGCAAATTGTATAAGTATACTACAGTAATTGTGCACATTGTATAAATATACTACAGTAATTGTGCACATTGTATAAATATACTACAGTAATTGTGCACATTGTATAAATGTACTACAGTAATTGTGCACATTGTATGAATATACTACAGTAATTGTGCACACTGTATAAATATACTACAGTAATTGTGCACACTGTATAAATATACTACAGTAATTGTGCACATTGTATAAATGTACTACAGTAATTGTGCACACTGTATAAATATACTACAGTAATTGTGCACACTGTATAAATATACTACAGTAATTGTGCACACTATAAATATACTACAGTAATTGTACACATTGTATAAATATACTACAGTAATTGCGCTCATTGTATAAATATACTACAGTAATTGTGTACACTGTATAAATATACTACAGTAATTGTGCACATTGTAAAAATATACTACAGTAATTGTGCTCATTGTATAAATATACTACAATAATTGTGCACATTGTATAAATATAATACAGTAATTGTGCACATTGTATAAATGTACTACAGTAATCGTGCACATTGTATAAATATACTACAGTAATTGTGCACATTGTATAAATATACTACAGTCATTGTGCACACTGAATAAATATACTTCAGTAATTGTGCACATTGTATAAATATACTACAGTAATTGTGCACACTGTATAAATATACTACAGTAAATGTGCCCATTGTATAGAAATACTACAGTAATTGTTCACATTGTATAAATATACTACAGTAATTGTGCACACTGTATAAATATACTATAGTAATTGTGCACATTGTATAAATATACTACAGTAATTGTGCACACTGTATAAATATACTACAATAAATGTGCACATTTTATAAATATACTACAGTAATTGTGCACATTGTATAAATATACTACAGTAATTGTGCACATTGTATAAATATACTACAGTAATTGTGCACACTGTATGAATATACTAAAGTAATTGTGCACACTGTATAAATATACTACAGTAATTGTGCACATTGTATAAATATACTACAGTAATTGTGCACATTGTATAAATATACTACAGTAATTGTGCACATTGTAATAATATACTACAGTTATTGAGCACATTGTATAAATATACTACAGTAATTGTGCACACTGTATAAATATACTACAGTAATTGTGCAAATTGTATAAATATATTACAGTAATTGTGCACACTGTATAAATATACTACAGTAATTGTGCTCATTGTATAATTATACTACAGTAATTGTGCACATTGTATAAATGTACTACAGTAATTGTGCACATTGTATAAATGTACTACAGTAATTGTGCACATTGTATAAATGTACTACAGTAATTATGCACACTATAAATATACTACAGTAATTGTGCACATTGTATAAATACACTACAGTAATTGTGCACACTGTATAAATAAACTACAGTAATTGTGCACATTGTATAAATATACTACAATAATTGTGCACACTATAAATATACTACAGTAATTGTGCACATTGTATAAATACACTACAGTAATTGTGCACACTGTATAAATATACTACAGTAATTGTGCACACTGTATAAATATACTACAGTAATTGTGCACATTGTATAAATATACTACAGTAATTGTGCACAGTGTATAAATATACTACAGTAATTGTGCACACTGTATAAATATACTACAGCAATTGTGCACACTGTATAAATATATTACAGTAATTGTGCACATTGTATAAATGTACTACAGTAATTGTGCACATTGTATAAATATACTACAGTAATTGTGCACATTGTATAAATATACTACAGTAATTATGCACACTGTAAAAATATACTACAGTAATTGTGCACATTGTATAAATATACTACAGTAATTGTGCACATTGTATAAATATACTACAGTAATTGTGCACATTGTATAAATATACTACAGTAATTGTGCACATTATATAAATATACTACAGTAATTGTGCTCATTATATAATTATACTACAGTAATTGTGCACATTGTATAAATGTACTACAGTAATTGTGCACATTGTATAATTATACTACAGTAATTGTGCACATTGTATAAATGTACTACAGTAATTGTGCACATTGTATAAATGTACTACAGTAATTGTGCACACTGTATAAATGTACTACAGTAATTGTGCACACTGTATAAATATATTACAGTAATTGTGAACACTGTATAAATATACTACAGTAATTGTGCACAGTGTATAAATATACTACAGTAATTGTACACACTGTATATATATACTACAGTAATTGTGCACATTGTATAAATATACTACAGTAATTGTGCACACTGTGTAAATATACTACAGTAATTGTGCACATTGTATAAATATACTACAGTAATTGTGCACATTGTATAAATGTACTACAGTAATTGTGCACATTGTATGAATATACTACAGTAATTGTGCACACTGTATAAATATACTACAGTAATTGTGCACACTGTATAAATATACTACAGTAATTGTGCACATTGTATAAATATACTACAGTAATTGTGCACACTGTATAAATATACTTCAGTAATTGTGCACATTGTATAAATATACTACAGTAATTGTGCACACTGTATAAATATACTACAGTAAATGTGCCCATTGTATAGAAATACTACAGTAATTGTGCACATTGTATAAATGTACTACAGTAATTGTGCACATTGTATAATTGTACTACAGTAATTGTGCACATTGTATAAATGTACTACAGTAATTGTGCACATTGTATAAATGTACTACAGTAATTCTGCACACTGTATAAATATACTACAGTAATTGTGCACACTGTATAAATATATTACAGTAATTGTGAACACTGTATAAATATACTACAGTAATTGTGCACAGTGTATAAATATACTACAGTAATTGTGCACACTGTATAAATATACTACAGTAATTGTGCACATTGTATAAATATACTACAGTAATTGTGCACACCGTATAAATATACTACAGTAATTGTGCACATTGTATAAATATACTACAGTAATTGTGCACATTGTATAAATGTACTACAGTAATTGTGCACATTGTATGAATATACTACAGTAATTGTGCACACTGTATAAATATACTACAGTAATTGTGCACACTGTATAAATATACTACAGTAATTGTGCACACTTTATAAATATACTACAGTAATTGTGCACACTATAAATATACTACAGTAATTATGCACATTGTATAAATATACTACAGTAATTGTGCACACCGTATAAATATACTACAGTAATTGTGCACATTGTATAAATATACTACAGTAATTGTGCACACTGTATAAATATACTACAGTAATTGTGCACACTATAAATATACTACAGTAATTGTGCACATTGTATAAATATACTACAGTAATTGTGCACATTGTATAAATATACTACAATCATTGTGCACACTGTATAAATATACTTCAGTAATTGTGCACATTGTATAAATATACTAGAGTAAATGTGCACATTTTATAAATATACTACAGTAATTGTGCACATTGTATAAATATACTACAGTAATTGTGCACACTGTATAAATATACTACAGTAATTGTGCACATTGTATAAATATACTACAGTAATTGTGCACATTGTATAAATATACTACAGTAATTGTGCACATTGTATAAATGTACTACAGTAATTGTGCACATTGTATAAATATACTACAGTAATTGTGTACATTGTATAAATATACTACAGTAATTGTGCACATTGTATAAATATACTACAGTAATTGTGCACATTGTATAAATATACTACATTCATTGTGCACACTGTATGAATATACTACAGTAATTGTGCACATTGTATAAATATACTACACTCATTGTGCACATTGTATAAATATAGTACGCTCATTGTGCACATTGTATAAATATACTACAGTAAATGTGCCCATTGTATAGAAATACTACAGTTATTGTGCACACTGTATAAATATACTACAGTAATTGTGCACAATGTATAAATATACTACAGTAATTGTGAACACTGTATAAATATACTACAGTAATTGTGCACATTGTATAAATATACTACAGTAATTGTGCCCACTGTATAAATATACTACAGTAATTGTGCACATTGTATAAATATACTACTGTATTTGTGCACATTATATAAATATACTACAGTAATTGTGCTCTTTGTATAAATATACTACAGTAATTGTGCACATTGTATAAATATACTACAGTAATTGTGCACATTGTATAAATATACTACAGTAATTGTGCACACTGTATAAATGTACTACAGTAATTGTGCACACTGTATAAATATACTACAGTAATTGTGCACATTGTATAAATATACTACAGTAATTGTGCACACTGTATAAATATACTACAGTAATTGTGCACACTGTATAAATATACTACAGTAATTGTGCACATTGTATAAATATACTACAGTAATTGTGCACATCGTATAAATATACTACAGTAATTGTGCACACTGTATAAATATACTACAGTAATTGTGCACATTGTATAAATATACTACAGTAATTGTGCACATTGTATAAATATACTACAATAATTGTGCACACTATAAATATACTACAGTAATTGTGCACATTGTATAAATACACTACAGTAATTGTGCACACTGTATAAATATACTACAGTAATTGTGCACACTGTATAAATATACTACAGTAATTGTGCACATTGTATAAATATACTACAGTAATTGTGCACATCGTATAAATATACTACAGTAATTGTGCACACTGTATAAATATACTACAGTAATTGTGCACACTGTATAAATATACTACAGTAATTGTGCACACTGTATAAATATACTACAGTAATTGTGCACACTATAAATATACTACAGTAATTATGCACATTGTATAAATATACTACAGTAATTGTGCACATTGTATAAATATACTACAGTCATTGTGCACACTGTATAAATATACTTCAGTAATTGTGCACATTGTATAAATATACTGCAGTAATTGTGCACACTGTATAAATATACTACAGTAAATGTGCCCATTGTATAGAAATACTACAGTAATTGTGCACATTGTATAAATATACTACAGTAATTGTGCACATTGTATAAATATACTACAGTCATTGTGCACACTGTATAAATATACTACAGTAATTGTGCACACTGTATAAATATACTACAGTAAATGTGCCCATTGTATAGAAATACTACAGTAATTGTGCACATTGTATAAATATACTACAGTAATTGTGCACATTGTATAAATATACTACAGTAATTGTGCACATTGTATAAATATACTACAGTCATTGTGCACACTGTATAAATATACTTCAGTAATTGTGCACATTGTATAAATATACTACAGTAATTGTGCACACTGTATAAATATACTACAGTAAATGTGCCCATTGTATAGAAATACTACAGTAATTGTTCACATTGTATAAATATACTACAGTAATTGTGCACATTGTATAAATATACTACAGTAATTGTGCACATTGTATAAATATACTACAGTAATTGTGCACACTGTATAAATATACTACAGCAATTGTGCACACTGTATAAATATATTACAGCAATTGTGCACATTGTATAAATATACGACAGTAATTGTGCACATTGTATAAATGTACTACAGTAATTGTGCACATTGTATAAATGTACTACAGTAATTCTGCACACTGTATAAATATACTACAGTAATTGTGCACACTGTATAAATATATTACAGTAATTGTGAACACTGTATAAATATACTACAGTAATTGTGCACAGTGTATAAATATACTACAGTAATTGTGCACACTGTATAAATATACTACAGTAATTGTGCACATTGTATAAATATACTACAGTAATTGTGCACACCGTATAAATATACTACAGTAATTGTGCACATTGTATAAATATACTACAGTAATTGTGCACATTGTATAAATGTACTACAGTAATTGTGCACATTGTATGAATATACTACAGTAATTGTGCACACTGTATAAATATACTACAGTAATTGTGCACACTGTATAAATATACTACAGTAATTGTGCACACTTTATAAATATACTACAGTAATTGTGCACACTATAAATATACTACAGTAATTATGCACATTGTATAAATATACTACAGTAATTGTGCACATTGTATAAATATACTACAGTCATTGTGCACACTGTATAAATATACTTCAGTAATTGTGCACATTGTATAAATATACTGCAGTAATTGTGCACACTGTATAAATATACTACAGTAAATGTGCCCATTGTATAGAAATACTACAGTAATTGTGCACATTGTATAAATATACTACAGTAATTGTGCACATTGTATAAATATACTAAAGTCATTGTGCACACTGTATAAATATACTACAGTAATTGTGCACACTGTATAAATATACTACAGTAAATGTGCCCATTGTATAGAAATACTACAGTAATTGTGCACATTGTATAAATATACTACAGTAATTGTGCACATTGTATAAATATACTACAGTAATTGTGCACATTGTATAAATATACTACAGTCATTGTGCACACTGTATAAATATACTTCAGTAATTGTGCACATTGTATAAATATACTACAGTAATTGTGCACACTGTATAAATATACTACAGTAAATGTGCCCATTGTATAGAAATACTACAGTAATTGTTCACATTGTATAAATATACTACAGTAATTGTGCACATTGTATAAATATACTACAGTAATTGTGCACATTGTATAAATATACTACAGTAATTGTGCACATTGTATAAATATACTACAGTAATTGTGCACACTGTATAAATATACTACTGTAATTGTGCACACTGTATAAATATACTACAGTAATTGTGCACACTGTATAAATATACTACAGTAATTGTGCACACTGTATAAATATACTACAGTAATTATGCACACTGTATAAATATACTACAGTAATTGTGCACACTGTATAAATATACTACAGTAATTGTGCACACTATAAATATACTACAGTAATTGTGCACATTGTATAAATATACTACAATAATTGTGCACACTGTATTAATATACTACAGTAATTGTGCACATTATATAAATATACTACAGTTATTGTGCACATTGTATAAATATAGTACGCTCATTGTGCACATTGTATAAATATACTACAGTAATTGTGCCCACTGTATAAATATACTACAGTAATTGTGCACATTGTATAAATATACTACTGTATTTGTGCACATTATATAAATATACTACAGTAATTGTGCTCTTTGTATAAATATACTACAGTAATTGTGCACATTGTATAAATATACTACAGTAATTGTGCACATTGTATAAATGTACTACAGTAATTGTGCACATTGTATGAATATACTACAGTAATTGTGCACACTGTATAAATATACTACAGTAATTGTGCACACTGTATAAATATACTACAGTAATTGTGCACACTGTATAAATATACTACAGTAATTGTGCACACTATAAATATACTACAGTAATTATGCACATTGTATAAATATACTACAGTAATTGTGCACATTGTATAAATATACTAGAGTCATTGTGCACACTGTATAAATATACTTCAGTAATTGTGCACATTGTATAAATATACTGCAGTAATTGTGCACACTGTATAAATATACTACAGTAAATGTGCCCATTGTATAGAAATACTACAGTAATTGTGCACATTGTATAAATATACTACAGTAATTGTGCACATTGTATAAATATACTACAGTCATTGTGCACACTGTATAAATATACTACAGTAATTGTGCACACTGTATAAATATACTACAGTAAATGTGCCCATTGTATAGAAATACTACAGTAATTGTGCACATTGTATAAATATACTACAGTAATTGTGCACATTGTATAAATATACTACAGTAATTGTGCACATTGTATAAATATACTACAGTCATTGTGCACACTGTATAAATATACTTCAGTAATTGTGCACATTGTATAAATATACTACAGTAATTGTGCACACTGTATAAATATACTACAGTAAATGTGCCCATTGTATAGAAATACTACAGTAATTGTTCACATTGTATAAATATACTACAGTAATTGTGCACATTGTATAAATATACTACAGTAATTGTGCACATTGTATAAATATACTACAGTAATTGTGCACACTGTATAAATATACTACAGCAATTGTGCACACTGTATAAATATATTACAGCAATTGTGCACATTGTATAAATATACGACAGTAATTGTGCACATTGTATAAATGTACTACAGTAATTGTGCACATTGTATAAATGTACTACAGTAATTCTGCACACTGTATAAATATACTACAGTAATTGTGCACACTGTATAAATATATTACAGTAATTGTGAACACTGTATAAATATACTACAGTAATTGTGCACAGTGTATAAATATACTACAGTAATTGTGCACACTGTATAAATATACTACAGTAATTGTGCACATTGTATAAATATACTACAGTAATTGTGCACACCGTATAAATATACTACAGTAATTGTGCACATTGTATAAATATACTACAGTAATTGTGCACATTGTATAAATGTACTACAGTAATTGTGCACATTGTATGAATATACTACAGTAATTGTGCACACTGTATAAATATACTACAGTAATTGTGCACACTGTATAAATATACTACAGTAATTGTGCACACTTTATAAATATACTACAGTAATTGTGCACACTATAAATATACTACAGTAATTATGCACATTGTATAAATATACTACAGTAATTGTGCACATTGTATAAATATACTACAGTCATTGTGCACACTGTATAAATATACTTCAGTAATTGTGCACATTGTATAAATATACTGCAGTAATTGTGCACACTGTATAAATATACTACAGTAAATGTGCCCATTGTATAGAAATACTACAGTAATTGTGCACATTGTATAAATATACTACAGTAATTGTGCACATTGTATAAATATACTAAAGTCATTGTGCACACTGTATAAATATACTACAGTAATTGTGCACACTGTATAAATATACTACAGTAAATGTGCCCATTGTATAGAAATACTACAGTAATTGTGCACATTGTATAAATATACTACAGTAATTGTGCACATTGTATAAATATACTACAGTAATTGTGCACATTGTATAAATATACTACAGTCATTGTGCACACTGTATAAATATACTTCAGTAATTGTGCACATTGTATAAATATACTACAGTAATTGTGCACACTGTATAAATATACTACAGTAAATGTGCCCATTGTATAGAAATACTACAGTAATTGTTCACATTGTATAAATATACTACAGTAATTGTGCACATTGTATAAATATACTACAGTAATTGTGCACATTGTATAAATATACTACAGTAATTGTGCACATTGTATAAATATACTACAGTAATTGTGCACACTGTATAAATATACTACTGTAATTGTGCACACTGTATAAATATACTACAGTAATTGTGCACACTGTATAAATATACTACAGTAATTGTGCACACTGTATAAATATACTACAGTAATTATGCACACTGTATAAATATACTACAGTAATTGTGCACACTGTATAAATATACTACAGTAATTGTGCACACTATAAATATACTACAGTAATTGTGCACATTGTATAAATATACTACAATAATTGTGCACACTGTATTAATATACTACAGTAATTGTGCACATTATATAAATATACTACAGTTATTGTGCACATTGTATAAATATAGTACGCTCATTGTGCACATTGTATAAATATACTACAGTAATTGTGCCCACTGTATAAATATACTACAGTAATTGTGCACATTGTATAAATATACTACTGTATTTGTGCACATTATATAAATATACTACAGTAATTGTGCTCTTTGTATAAATATACTACAGTAATTGTGCACATTGTATAAATATACTACAGTAATTGTGCACATTGTATAAATATACTACAGTAATTGTGCACATTGTATAAATGTACTACAGTAATTGTGCACACTGTATAAATGTACTACAGTAATTGTGCACACTGTATAAATATACTACAGTAATTGTGCACATTGTATAAATATACTACAGTAATTGTGCACACTGTATAAATATACTACAGTAATTGTGCACACTGTATAAATATACTACAGTAATTGTGCACATTGTATAAATATACTACAGTAATTGTGCACATCGTATAAATATACTACAGTAATTGTGCACACTGTATAAATATACTACAGTAATTGTGCACACTGTATAAATATACTACAGTAATTGTGCACATTGTATAAATATACTACAGTAATTGTGCACATTGTATAAATATACTACAGTAATTGTGCACATTGTATAAATGTACTACAGTAATTGTGCACACTGTATAAATGTACTACAGTAATTGTGCACATTGTATAAATATACTACAGTAATTGTGTACATTGTATAAATATACTACAGTAATTGTGCACATTGTATAAATATACTACAGTAATTGTGCACATTGTATAAATATACTACATTCATTGTGCACACTGTATGAATATACTACAGTAATTGTGCACATTGTATAAATATACTACACTCATTGTGCACATTGTATAAATATAGTACGCTCATTGTGCACATTGTATAAATATACTACAGTAATTGTGCCCACTGTATAAATATACTACAGTAATTGTGCACATTGTATAAATATACTACTGTATTTGTGCACATTATATAAATATACTACAGTAATTGTGCTCTTTGTATAAATATACTACAGTAATTGTGCACATTGTATAAATATACTACAGTAATTGTGCACATTGTATAAATATACTACAGTAATTGTGCACATTGTATAAATGTACTACAGTAATTGTGCACACTGTATAAATGTACTACAGTAATTGTGCACACTGTATAAATATACTACAGTAATTGTGCACATTGTATAAATATACTACAGTAATTGTGCACACTGTATAAATATACTACAGTAATTGTGCACACTGTATAAATATACTACAGTAATTGTGCACATTGTATAAATATACTACAGTAATTGTGCACATCGTATAAATATACTACAGTAATTGTGCACACTGTATAAATATACTACAGTAATTGTGCACACTGTATAAATATACTACAGTAATTGTGCACATTGTATAAATATACTACAGTAATTGTGCACATTGTATAAATATACTACAATAATTGTGCACACTATAAATATACTACAGTAATTGTGCACGTTGTATAAATACACTACAGTAATTGTGCACACTGTATAAATATACTACAGTAATTGTGCACACTGTATAAATATACTACAGTAATTGTGCACATTGTATAAATATACTACAGTAATTGTGCACACTGTATAAATATACTACAGTAATTGTGCACACTGTATAAATATACTACAGCAATTGTGCACACTGTATAAATATATTACAGCAATTGTGCACATTGTATAAATATACGACAGTAATTGTGCACATTGTATAAATGTACTACAGTAATTGTGCACATTGTATAAATGTACTACAGTAATTCTGCACACTGTATAAATATACTACAGTAATTGTGCACACTGTATAAATATATTACAGTAATTGTGAACACTGTATAAATATACTACAGTAATTGTGCACACTGTATAAATATACTACAGTAATTGTGCACACTTTATAAATATACTACAGTAATTGTGCACACTATAAATATACTACAGTAATTATGCACATTGTATAAATATACTACAGTAATTGTGCACATTGTATAAATATACTACAGTCATTGTGCACACTGTATAAATATACTTCAGTAATTGTGCACATTGTATAAATATACTGCAGTAATTGTGCACACTGTATAAATATACTACAGTAAATGTGCCCATTGTATAGAAATACTACAGTAATTGTGCACATTGTATAAATATACTACAGTAATTGTGCACATTGTATAAATATACTAAAGTCATTGTGCACACTGTATAAATATACTACAGTAATTGTGCACACTGTATAAATATACTACAGTAAATGTGCCCATTGTATAGAAATACTACAGTAATTGTGCACATTGTATAAATATACTACAGTAATTGTGCACATTGTATAAATATACTACAGTAATTGTGCACATTGTATAAATATACTACAGTCATTGTGCACACTGTATAAATATACTTCAGTAATTGTGCACATTGTATAAATATACTACAGTAATTGTGCACACTGTATAAATATACTACAGTAAATGTGCCCATTGTATAGAAATACTACAGTAATTGTTCACATTGTATAAATATACTACAGTAATTGTGCACATTGTATAAATATACTACAGTAATTGTGCACATTGTATAAATATACTACAGTAATTGTGCACATTGTATAAATATACTACAGTAATTGTGCACACTGTATAAATATACTACTGTAATTGTGCACACTGTATAAATATACTACAGTAATTGTGCACACTGTATAAATATACTACAGTAATTGTGCACACTGTATAAATATACTACAGTAATTATGCACACTGTATAAATATACTACAGTAATTGTGCACACTGTATAAATATACTACAGTAATTGTGCACACTATAAATATACTACAGTAATTGTGCACATTGTATAAATATACTACAATAATTGTGCACACTGTATTAATATACTACAGTAATTGTGCACATTATATAAATATACTACAGTTATTGTGCACATTGTATAAATATAGTACGCTCATTGTGCACATTGTATAAATATACTACAGTAATTGTGCCCACTGTATAAATATACTACAGTAATTGTGCACATTGTATAAATATACTACTGTATTTGTGCACATTATATAAATATACTACAGTAATTGTGCTCTTTGTATAAATATACTACAGTAATTGTGCACATTGTATAAATATACTACAGTAATTGTGCACATTGTATAAATGTACTACAGTAATTGTGCACATTGTATGAATATACTACAGTAATTGTGCACACTGTATAAATATACTACAGTAATTGTGCACACTGTATAAATATACTACAGTAATTGTGCACACTGTATAAATATACTACAGTAATTGTGCACACTATAAATATACTACAGTAATTATGCACATTGTATAAATATACTACAGTAATTGTGCACATTGTATAAATATACTAGAGTCATTGTGCACACTGTATAAATATACTTCAGTAATTGTGCACATTGTATAAATATACTGCAGTAATTGTGCACACTGTATAAATATACTACAGTAAATGTGCCCATTGTATAGAAATACTACAGTAATTGTGCACATTGTATAAATATACTACAGTAATTGTGCACATTGTATAAATATACTACAGTCATTGTGCACACTGTATAAATATACTACAGTAATTGTGCACACTGTATAAATATACTACAGTAAATGTGCCCATTGTATAGAAATACTACAGTAATTGTGCACATTGTATAAATATACTACAGTAATTGTGCACATTGTATAAATATACTACAGTAATTGTGCACATTGTATAAATATACTACAGTCATTGTGCACACTGTATAAATATACTTCAGTAATTGTGCACATTGTATAAATATACTACAGTAATTGTGCACACTGTATAAATATACTACAGTAAATGTGCCCATTGTATAGAAATACTACAGTAATTGTTCACATTGTATAAATATACTACAGTAATTGTGCACATTGTATAAATATACTACAGTAATTGTGCACATTGTATAAATATACTACAGTAATTGTGCACACTGTATAAATATACTACAGCAATTGTGCACACTGTATAAATATATTACAGCAATTGTGCACATTGTATAAATATACGACAGTAATTGTGCACATTGTATAAATGTACTACAGTAATTGTGCACATTGTATAAATGTACTACAGTAATTCTGCACACTGTATAAATATACTACAGTAATTGTGCACACTGTATAAATATATTACAGTAATTGTGAACACTGTATAAATATACTACAGTAATTGTGCACAGTGTATAAATATACTACAGTAATTGTGCACACTGTATAAATATACTACAGTAATTGTGCACATTGTATAAATATACTACAGTAATTGTGCACACCGTATAAATATACTACAGTAATTGTGCACATTGTATAAATATACTACAGTAATTGTGCACATTGTATAAATGTACTACAGTAATTGTGCACATTGTATGAATATACTACAGTAATTGTGCACACTGTATAAATATACTACAGTAATTGTGCACACTGTATAAATATACTACAGTAATTGTGCACACTTTATAAATATACTACAGTAATTGTGCACACTATAAATATACTACAGTAATTATGCACATTGTATAAATATACTACAGTAATTGTGCACATTGTATAAATATACTACAGTCATTGTGCACACTGTATAAATATACTTCAGTAATTGTGCACATTGTATAAATATACTGCAGTAATTGTGCACACTGTATAAATATACTACAGTAAATGTGCCCATTGTATAGAAATACTACAGTAATTGTGCACATTGTATAAATATACTACAGTAATTGTGCACATTGTATAAATATACTAAAGTCATTGTGCACACTGTATAAATATACTACAGTAATTGTGCACACTGTATAAATATACTACAGTAAATGTGCCCATTGTATAGAAATACTACAGTAATTGTGCACATTGTATAAATATACTACAGTAATTGTGCACATTGTATAAATATACTACAGTAATTGTGCACATTGTATAAATATACTACAGTCATTGTGCACACTGTATAAATATACTTCAGTAATTGTGCACATTGTATAAATATACTACAGTAATTGTGCACACTGTATAAATATACTACAGTAAATGTGCCCATTGTATAGAAATACTACAGTAATTGTTCACATTGTATAAATATACTACAGTAATTGTGCACATTGTATAAATATACTACAGTAATTGTGCACATTGTATAAATATACTACAGTAATTGTGCACATTGTATAAATATACTACAGTAATTGTGCACACTGTATAAATATACTACTGTAATTGTGCACACTGTATAAATATACTACAGTAATTGTGCACACTGTATAAATATACTACAGTAATTGTGCACACTGTATAAATATACTACAGTAATTATGCACACTGTATAAATATACTACAGTAATTGTGCACACTGTATAAATATACTACAGTAATTGTGCACACTATAAATATACTACAGTAATTGTGCACATTGTATAAATATACTACAATAATTGTGCACACTGTATTAATATACTACAGTAATTGTGCACATTATATAAATATACTACAGTTATTGTGCACATTGTATAAATATAGTACGCTCATTGTGCACATTGTATAAATATACTACAGTAATTGTGCCCACTGTATAAATATACTACAGTAATTGTGCACATTGTATAAATATACTACTGTATTTGTGCACATTATATAAATATACTACAGTAATTGTGCTCTTTGTATAAATATACTACAGTAATTGTGCACATTGTATAAATATACTACAGTAATTGTGCACATTGTATAAATATACTACAGTAATTGTGCACATTGTATAAATGTACTACAGTAATTGTGCACACTGTATAAATGTACTACAGTAATTGTGCACACTGTATAAATATACTACAGTAATTGTGCACATTGTATAAATATACTACAGTAATTGTGCACACTGTATAAATATACTACAGTAATTGTGCACACTGTATAAATATACTACAGTAATTGTGCACATTGTATAAATATACTACAGTAATTGTGCACATCGTATAAATATACTACAGTAATTGTGCACACTGTATAAATATACTACAGTAATTGTGCACACTGTATAAATATACTACAGTAATTGTGCACATTGTATAAATATACTACAGTAATTGTGCACATTGTATAAATATACTACAGTAATTGTGCACATTGTATAAATGTACTACAGTAATTGTGCACACTGTATAAATGTACTACAGTAATTGTGCACATTGTATAAATATACTACAGTAATTGTGTACATTGTATAAATATACTACAGTAATTGTGCACATTGTATAAATATACTACAGTAATTGTGCACATTGTATAAATATACTACATTCATTGTGCACACTGTATGAATATACTACAGTAATTGTGCACATTGTATAAATATACTACACTCATTGTGCACATTGTATAAATATAGTACGCTCATTGTGCACATTGTATAAATATACTACAGTAATTGTGCCCACTGTATAAATATACTACAGTAATTGTGCACATTGTATAAATATACTACTGTATTTGTGCACATTATATAAATATACTACAGTAATTGTGCTCTTTGTATAAATATACTACAGTAATTGTGCACATTGTATAAATATACTACAGTAATTGTGCACATTGTATAAATATACTACAGTAATTGTGCACATTGTATAAATGTACTACAGTAATTGTGCACACTGTATAAATGTACTACAGTAATTGTGCACACTGTATAAATATACTACAGTAATTGTGCACATTGTATAAATATACTACAGTAATTGTGCACACTGTATAAATATACTACAGTAATTGTGCACACTGTATAAATATACTACAGTAATTGTGCACATTGTATAAATATACTACAGTAATTGTGCACATCGTATAAATATACTACAGTAATTGTGCACACTGTATAAATATACTACAGTAATTGTGCACACTGTATAAATATACTACAGTAATTGTGCACATTGTATAAATATACTACAGTAATTGTGCACATTGTATAAATATACTACAATAATTGTGCACACTATAAATATACTACAGTAATTGTGCACGTTGTATAAATACACTACAGTAATTGTGCACACTGTATAAATATACTACAGTAATTGTGCACACTGTATAAATATACTACAGTAATTGTGCACATTGTATAAATATACTACAGTAATTGTGCACACTGTATAAATATACTACAGTAATTGTGCACACTGTATAAATATACTACAGCAATTGTGCACACTGTATAAATATATTACAGCAATTGTGCACATTGTATAAATATACGACAGTAATTGTGCACATTGTATAAATGTACTACAGTAATTGTGCACATTGTATAAATGTACTACAGTAATTCTGCACACTGTATAAATATACTACAGTAATTGTGCACACTGTATAAATATATTACAGTAATTGTGAACACTGTATAAATATACTACAGTAATTGTGCACAGTGTATAAATATACTACAGTAATTGTGCACACTGTATAAATATACTACAGTAATTGTGCACATTGTATAAATATACTACAGTAATTGTGCACACCGTATAAATATACTACAGTAATTGTGCACATTGTATAAATATACTACAGTAATTGTGCACATTGTATAAATGTACTACAGTAATTGTGCACATTGTATGAATATACTACAGTAATTGTGCACACTGTATAAATATACTACAGTAATTGTGCACACTGTATAAATATACTACAGTAATTGTGCACACTGTATAAATATACTACAGTAATTGTGCACACTATAAATATACTACAGTAATTATGCACATTGTATAAATATACTACAGTAATTGTGCACATTGTATAAATATACTACAGTCATTGTGCACACTGTATAAATATACTTCAGTAATTGTGCACATTGTATAAATATACTGCAGTAATTGTGCACACTGTATAAATATACTACAGTAAATGTGCCCATTGTATAGAAATACTACAGTAATTGTGCACATTGTATAAATATACTACAGTAATTGTGCACATTGTATAAATATACTACAGTCATTGTGCACACTGTATAAATATACTACAGTAATTGTGCACACTGTATAAATATACTACAGTAAATGTGCCCATTGTATAGAAATACTACAGTAATTGTGCACATTGTATAAATATACTACAGTAATTGTGCACATTGTATAAATATACTACAGTAATTGTGCACATTGTATAAATATACTACAGTCATTGTGCACACTGTATAAATATACTTCAGTAATTGTGCACATTGTATAAATATACTACAGTAATTGTGCACACTGTATAAATATACTACAGTAAATGTGCCCATTGTATAGAAATACTACAGTAATTGTTCACATTGTATAAATATACTACAGTAATTGTGCACATTGTATAAATATACTACAGTAATTGTGCACATTGTATAAATATACTACAGTAAATGTGCCCATTGTATAGAAATACTACAGTAATTGTGCACATTGTATAAATATACTACAGTCATTGTGCACACTGTATAAATATACTTCAGTAATTGTGCACATTGTATAAATATACTGCAGTAATTGTGCACACTGTATAAATATACTACAGTAAATGTGCCCATTGTATAGAAATACTACAGTAATTGTGCACATTGTATAAATATACTACAGTAATTGTGCACATTGTATAAATATACTACAGTCATTGTGCACACTGTATAAATATACTACAGTAATTGTGCACACTGTATAAATATACTACAGTAAATGTGCCCATTGTATAGAAATACTACAGTAATTGTGCACATTGTATAAATATACTACAGTAATTGTGCACATTGTATAAATATACTACAGTAATTGTGCACATTGTATAAATATACTACAGTCATTGTGCACACTGTATAAATATACTTCAGTAATTGTGCACATTGTATAAATATACTACAGTAATTGTGCACACTGTATAAATATACTACAGTAAATGTGCCCATTGTATAGAAATACTACAGTAATTGTTCACATTGTATAAATATACTACAGTAATTGTGCACATTGTATAAATATACTACAGTAATTGTGCACATTGTATAAATATACTACAGTAATTGTGCACACTGTATAAATATACTACAGCAATTGTGCACACTGTATAAATATATTACAGCAATTGTGCACATTGTATAAATATACGACAGTAATTGTGCACATTGTATAAATGTACTACAGTAATTGTGCACATTGTATAAATGTACTACAGTAATTCTGCACACTGTATAAATATACTACAGTAATTGTGCACACTGTATAAATATATTACAGTAATTGTGAACACTGTATAAATATACTACAGTAATTGTGCACAGTGTATAAATATACTACAGTAATTGTGCACACTGTATAAATATACTACAGTAATTGTGCACATTGTATAAATATACTACAGTAATTGTGCACACCGTATAAATATACTACAGTAATTGTGCACATTGTATAAATATACTACAGTAATTGTGCACATTGTATAAATGTACTACAGTAATTGTGCACATTGTATGAATATACTACAGTAATTGTGCACACTGTATAAATATACTACAGTAATTGTGCACACTGTATAAATATACTACAGTAATTGTGCACACTTTATAAATATACTACAGTAATTGTGCACACTATAAATATACTACAGTAATTATGCACATTGTATAAATATACTACAGTAATTGTGCACACCGTATAAATATACTACAGTAATTGTGCACATTGTATAAATATACTACAGTAATTGTGCACATTGTATAAATGTACTACAGTAATTGTGCACATTGTATGAATATACTACAGTAATTGTGCACACTGTATAAATATACTACAGTAATTGTGCACACTGTATAAATATACTACAGTAATTGTGCACACTTTATAAATATACTACAGTAATTGTGCACACTATAAATATACTACAGTAATTATGCACATTGTATAAATATACTACAGTAATTGTGCACAGTGTATAAATATACTACAGTAATTGTGCACACTGTATAAATATACTACAGTAATTGTGCACATTGTATAAATATACTACAGTAATTGTGCACACCGTATAAATATACTACAGTAATTGTGCACATTGTATAAATATACTACAGTAATTGTGCACATTGTATAAATGTACTACAGTAATTGTGCACATTGTATGAATATACTACAGTAATTGTGCACACTGTATAAATATACTACAGTAATTGTGCACACTGTATAAATATACTACAGTAATTGTGCACACTTTATAAATATACTACAGTAATTGTGCACACTATAAATATACTACAGTAATTATGCACATTGTATAAATATACTACAGTAATTGTGCACATTGTATAAATATACTACAGTCATTGTGCACACTGTATAAATATACTTCAGTAATTGTGCACATTGTATAAATATACTGCAGTAATTGTGCACACTGTATAAATATACTACAGTAAATGTGCCCATTGTATAGAAATACTACAGTAATTGTGCACATTGTATAAATATACTACAGTAATTGTGCACATTGTATAAATATACTACAGTCATTGTGCACACTGTATAAATATACTACAGTAATTGTGCACACTGTATAAATATACTACAGTAAATGTGCCCATTGTATAGAAATACTACAGTAATTGTGCACATTGTATAAATATACTACAGTAATTGTGCACATTGTATAAATATACTACAGTAATTGTGCACATTGTATAAATATACTACAGTCATTGTGCACACTGTATAAATATACTTCAGTAATTGTGCACATTGTATAAATATACTACAGTAATTGTGCACACTGTATAAATATACTACAGTAAATGTGCCCATTGTATAGAAATACTACAGTAATTGTGCACATTGTATAAATATACTACAGTAATTGTGCACATTGTATAAATATACTACAGTAATTGTGCACATTGTATAAATATACTACAGTAATTGTGCACATTGTATAAATATACTACAGTAATTGTGCACACTGTATAAATATACTACTGTAATTGTGCACACTGTATAAATATACTACAGTAATTGTGCACACTGTATAAATATACTACAGTAATTGTGCACACTGTATAAATATACTACAGTAATTATGCACACTGTATAAATATACTACAGTAATTGTGCACACTGTATAAATATACTACAGTAATTGTGCACACTGTATAAATATACTACAGTATTTGTGCACATTGTATAAATATACTACAGTAATTGTGCACACTGTATAAATATATTACAGTAATTGTGCACATTGTATAAATATACTACAGTAATTGTGCACACTGTATAAATATACTACAGTAATTGTGCACATTGTATAAATATACTACAGTAATTGTGCACACTGTATAAATATATTACAGTAATTGTGCACATTGTATAATTATACTACAGTAATTGTGCACACTGTATAAATGTACTATAGTAATTGTGCACATTGTATAAATGTACTACAGTAATTGTGCACATTGTATAAATATACTACAGTAATTGTGCACATTGTATAAATATACTACAGTAATTATGCACACTGTAAAAATATACTACAGTAATTGTGCACATTGTATAAATATACTACAGTAATTGTGCACATTGTATAAATATACTACAGTAACTGTGCACATTGTATAAATATACCACAGTCATTGTGCACACTGTATAAATATACTTCAGTAATTGTGCACATTGTATAAATATACTACAGTAATTGTGCACACTGTATAAATATACTACAGTAAATGTGCCCATTGTATAGAAATACTACAGTAATTGTTCACATTGTATAAATATACTACAGTAATTGTGCACACTGTATAAATATACTACAGTAATTGTGCACATTGTATAAATATACTACAGTAATTGTGCACACTGTATAAATACACTACAGTAATTGTGCACACTGTATAAATATACTACAGTAATTGTGCACATTTTATAAATATACTACAGTAATTGTGCACATTGTATAAATATACTACAGTAAATGTGCACATTTTATAAATATACTACAGTAATTGTGCACATTGTATAAATATACTACAGTAATTGTGCACATTGTATAAATATACTACAGTAATTGTGCACACTGTATAAATATACTACAGTAATTGTGCACACTGTATAAATATACTACAGTAATTGTGCACATTGTATAAATATACTACAGTAATTGTGCACATTGTATAAATGTACTACAGTAATTGTGCACATTGTATAAATATACTGCAGTAATTGTGTACATTGTATAAATATACTGCAGTAATTGTGCACATTGTATAAATATACTACAGTAATTGTGCACATTGTATAAATATACTACAGTATTTGTGCACATTATATAAATATACTACAGTAATTGTGCACACTGTATAAATATACTACAGTAATTTTGCACACTGTATAAATATACTACAGTAAATGTGCCCATTGTATAGAAATACTACAGTAATTGTGCACACTGTATAAATATACTACAGTAATTGTGCACACTGTATAAATATACTACAGTAATTGTGCACAATGTATAAATATACTACAGTAATTGTGAACACTGTATAAATATACTACAGTAATTGTGCACATTGTATAAATATACTACAGTAATTGTGCACATTGTATAAATATACTACAGTATTTGTGCACATTATATAAATATACTACAGTAATTGTGCTCATTGTATAAGTATACTACAGTAATTGTGCACATTATATAAATATACTACAGTAATTGTGCACATTGTATAAATATACTACAGTAATTGTGCACATTGTATAAATATACTACAGTAATTGTGCACATTATATAAATATACTACAGTAATTGTGCTCATTGTATAAATATACTACAGTAATTGTGCACATTGTATAAATATACTACAGTAATTGTGCACATTGTGAAAATATACTACAATAATTGTGCACATTGTATAAATATACTACAGTAATTGTGCAAATTGTATAAGTATACTACAGTAATTGTGCACATTGTATAAATATACTACAGTAATTGTGCACATTGTATAAATATACTACAGTAATTGTGCACATTGTATAAATGTACTACAGTAATTGTGCACATTGTATGAATATACTACAGTAATTGTGCACACTGTATAAATATACTACAGTAATTGTGCACACTGTATAAATATACTACAGTAATTGTGCACATTGTATAAATGTTACTACAGTAATTGTGCACACTGTATAAATATACTACAGTAATTGTGCACACTGTATAAATATACTACAGTAATTGTGCACACTATAAATATACTACAGTAATTGTACACATTGTATAAATATACTACAGTAATTGCGCTCATTGTATAAATATACTACAGTAATTGTGTACACTGTATAAATATACTACAGTAATTGTGCACATTGTAAAAATATACTACAGTTAATTGTGCTCATTGTATAAATATACTACAATAATTGTGCACATTGTATAAATATAATACAGTAATTGTGCACATTGTATAAATGTACTACAGTAATCGTGCACATTGTATAAATATACTACAGTAATTGTGCACATTGTATAAATATACTACAGTCATTGTGCCACACTGAATAAATATACTTCAGTAATTGTGCACATTGTATAAATATACTACAGTAAATTGTGCACACTGTATAAATATACTACAGTAAATGTGCCCATTGTATAGAAATACTACAGTAATTGTTCACATTGTATAAATATACTACAGTAATTGTGCACACTGTATAAATATACTATAGTAATTGTGCACATTGTATAAATATACTACAGTAAATTGTGCACACTGTAATAAATATACTACAATAAATGTGCACATTTTATAAATATACTACAGTAATTGTGCACATTGTATAAATATACTACAGTAATTGTGCACATTGTATAAAATATACTACAGTAATTGTGCACACTGTATGAATATACTAAAGTAATTGTGCACACTGTAATTAATATACTACAGTAATTGTGCACATTGTATAAATATACTACAGTAATTGTGCACATTGTATAAATATACTACAGTAATTGTGCACATTGTAATAATATACTACAGTTATTGAGCACATTGTATAAATATACTACAGTAAATTGTGCACACTGTATAAATATACTACAGTAATTGTGCAAATTGTATAAATATATTACAGTAATTGTGCACACTGTATAAATATACTACAGTAAATTGTGCTCATTGTATAATTATACTACAGTAAATTGTGCACATTGTATAAATGTTACTACAGTAATTGTGCACATTGTATAAATGTACTACAGTAATTGTGCACATTGTATAAATGTACTACAGTAATTATGCACACTATAAATATACTACAGTAATTGTGCACATTGTATAAATACACTACAGTAATTGTGCACACTGTATAAATAAACTACAGTAATTGTGGCACATTGTATAAATATATACTACAATAATTGTGCACACTATAAATATACTACAGTAATTGTGCACATTGTATAAATACACTACAGTAATTGTGCACACTGTATAAATATACTACAGTAATTGTGCACACTGTATAAATATACTACAGTAATTGTGCACATTGTATAAATATACTACAGTAATTGTGCACAGTGTATAAATATACTACAGTAATTGTGCACACTGTATAAATATACTACAGCAATTGTGCACACTGTATAAATATATTACAGTAATTGTGCACATTGTATAAATGTACTACAGTAATTGTGCACATTGTATAAATATACTACAGTTAATTGTGCACATTGTATAAATATACTACAGTAATTATGCACACTGTAAAAATATACTACAGTAATTGTGCACATTGTATAAATATACTACAGTAAATTGTGCACATTGTATAAATATACTACAGTAATTGTGCACATTGTATAAATATACTACAGTAATTGTGCACATTATATAAATATACTACAGTAATTGTGCTCATTATATAATTATACTACCAGTAATTGTGCACATTGTATAAATGTACTACAGTAATTGTGCACATTGTATAATTATACTACAGTAATTGTGCACATTGTATAAATGTACTACAGTAATTGTGCACATTGTATAAATGTACTACAGTAATTGTGCACACTGTAATAAATGTACTACAGTAATTGTGCACACTGTATAAATATATTACAGTAATTGTGAACACTGTATAAATATACTACAGTAATTGTGCAACAGTGTATAAATATACTACAGTAATTGTACACACTGTATATATATACTACAGTAATTGTGCACATTGTAATAAATATACTACAGTAATTGTGCACACTGTGTAAATATACTACAGTAATTGTGCACATTGTATAAATATACTACAGTAATTGTGCACATTGTATAAATGTACTACAGTAATTGTGCACATTGTATGAATATACTACAGTAATTGTGCACACTGTATAAATATACTACAGTAATTGTGCACACTGTATAAATATACTACAGTAATTGTGCACATTGTATAAATATACTACAGTAATTGTGCACACTGTATAAATATACTTCAGTAATTGTGCACATTGTATAAATATACTACAGTAATTGTGCACACTGTATAAATATACTACAGTAAATGTGCCCATTGTATAGAAATACTACAGTAATTGTGCACATTGTATAAATGTACTACAGTAATTGTGCACATTGTATAATTGTACTACAGTAATTGTGCACATTGTATAAATGTACTACAGTAATTGTGCACATTGTATAAATTGTACTACAGTAATTCTGCACACTGTATAAATATACTACAGTAATTGTGCACACTGTATAAATATATTACAAGTAATTGTGAACACTGTATAAATATACTACAGTAATTGTGCACAGTGTATAAATATACTACAGTAATTGTGCACACTGTATAAATATACTAACAGTAATTGTGCACATTGTATAAATATACTACAGTAATTGTGCACACCGTATAAATATACTACAGTAATTGTGCACATTGTATAAATATACTACAGTAATTGTGCACATTGTATAAATGTACTACAGTAATTGTGCACATTGTATGAATATACTACAGTAATTGTGCACACTGTATAAATATACTACAGTAATTGTGCACACTGTATAAATATACTACAGTAATTGTGCACACTTTATAAATATACTACAGTAATTGTGCACACTATAAATATACTACAGTAATTATGCACATTGTATAAATATACTACAGTAATTGTGCACACCGTATAAATATACTACAGTAATTGTGCACATTGTATAAATATACCTACAGTAATTGTGCACACTGTATAAATATTACTACAGTAATTGTGCACACTATAAATATACTACAGTAATTGTGCACATTGTATAAATATACTACAGTAAATTGTGCACATTGTATAAATATACTACAATCATTGTGCACACTGTATAAATATACTTCAGTAATTGTGCACATTGTATAAATATACTAGAGTAAATGTGCACATTTTATAAATATACTACAGTAAATTGTGCACATTGTATAAATATACTACAGTAATTGTGCACACTGTATAAATATACTACAGTAATTGTGCACATTGTATAAATATACTACAGTAATTGTGCACATTGTATAAATATACTACAGTAATTGTGCACATTGTATAAAATGTACTACAGTAATTGTGCACATTGTATAAATATTACTACAGTAATTGTGTACATTGTATAAAATATACTACAGTAATTGTGCACATTGTATAAATATACTACAGTAATTGTGGCACATTGTATAAATCTACTACATTCATTGTGCACACTGTATGAATATACTACAGTAATTGTGCACATTGTATAAATATACTACACTCATTGTGCACATTGTATAAATATAGTACGCTCATTGTGCACATTGTATAAATATACTACAGTAAATGTGCCC